>NC_041332.1:24504351-24631851 GCF_004354835.1 Perca flavescens
GTCCACCAAACTACAGTAAGATAAAGAGCTATGTACATACATAACCAACTGATAGGGAATAAAGTCTGTCCGTCATTCTGAAATAAAAATATCTCTCAATCAATCATTTCGACAAAAATCCCATGAATCCAGACATGAAAACTCCAGAGATATGAAATCTGGTACTTTCAGAATTCTCTGTCAAATAGCGGCAACACCACCTAAGGAGGGTTGACAGAAGTTGTGTTTGAAACGGTGCTGCCGTGGAGACGAAATACAGATCCAAACAAAGGGTCAAAGGTTGCCCTGTTATGAAATGTTTACTAAAGATGATAGGGAAGTCACCATACAGTGCATGCATGACATGTAAAACACCCCTGTGCTAAATTTAACAGACAGCCATGGTCTGTGCCTTGTTCAGTAACTGAGGTCTGTAGGGGATTCTGAATATGTCTTGCTGGTGAGAATGCTCCGCGCTGAGGGTGACTGATATGTTGTTTCCTTCTGTAACATTCAGAGGAAGGTGGTCAGGGGTCAGCAGCCTCCACCCTCCTCTGTGGCTTGGCACATCCTCTGCAGCCACTCTAAAAATAGAGTCACATAACAAATGGCTCTCAAACCAGGCACAACTTTATACTTATAAAGCCAAATCAGTGACAGCTAATACCATGAGACACAATTTTACGAATTCTTTAAAAAAATATCAGCTAGTACTACTCAAGATTGGAAATAAATGCGCCAAAGAATGAAATCTTTCGGTGAGAGAATATAATTAAAGTTGAAACTTTTATTCGATTAACCGATTAGTTAATTGGAAGAAAAACAATAATCATCATAATAATAGTAATTTGTTTCTCACCAAAATGCCAAACATCATTGGTTTCAGATTCTCAAGTGTGAATATCTTCTACTTTTCTTTGTTTTATGTGACTGTAAACTGACTGTTTGGGTTTAAGACTGTTAGTCGGACAAAACGGGACATCTGACGATCTCACCTTAAGCTTCAGCAATTTTCACTATTTTTTGACATTTCATAAACCAAATGATTAATCGATCGAGAAAATAATAAGCAGATTGAGCTATAATGAAAGTAATCGTTGCAGCCCTAAATATAATATACAGCCAAATCAATAGATACACAATCAGTCTATAAACCAAATAACAGCCACCTGTTGCAACACAACAATGCAAGTTAAATAACATGGCAAGACACCTGCAACACTAAGCAAGTAATAGAAACCTGCCAACAAAAACACTCAGGGGCAAAGAATAGCAGTTCCACCATGAGAAAAAAACACCTGCTGTGGCACAACATCCGCGAGATGTTAGCCCCTAATTCGATGCAAGAATAACAGCCACCTGCTGAAGGCTAACAATAGCCACCAGCTAAGCCAGCAAGAGCCAATAAACTATTCACTTGAACCCAATGCCTTATACACAACAGTGAGGGAATGATACATGCCAAGTGAATGTCCACTCATTACCAACGTACACAGTCACATACTACACATTTATCATTGTTACATAAAAAACAGAACAGCACAAGTATGTGCTCGGTACAATCACACCAGAGTGTTACACTGAGTGCCAGGAGGTGTCAGAGGGATAGTAAGAACATAAATACCAGTTACCTCTTGCATAATCCATCATAAGATGGAAGGAATGCAAAAGCACAATGATAAACACTTAACCCATATCAAAATACACACACACCAGCCATTCCTCTGCAATCATCAGCAAGACACGTGATAAGACAGTCACATTTCTTTCCCCCTGACTTTCTACACCGACGCTTTCTGAGGTTTTAATGCCTAGATACACATCTGGCAGTCATCCAAAGTTCATACAACTGTTGTTACATATGTACCTCTGTTTTTAAAATTGTTATTTACCGATAAACGTTGTGTTCCTCATGGTTCACTGGCACGTCCCAGAAGCGTGACTCCCCGACCAACATTGAAAGCAGTGACAGTGACTTCAGTCCCCCCAAGGCTAATACCAGTAATAGTTGTCTTAAATAAATGTCTTTGCTTTGGTCTAGAGGAAAGAATTACTGTGTTCTCACTGGAAAAGTGAAGAAATGAATTAACACCACAGAATTGACCCAGGATCAATTGATAGTGTAATAAAGTGACTCTACACATAATTTACCTTCTCAAAAAAGTGAATTTAGTCTTAAGTTACTCTTTTAGTAAAATACGAAAGAACAACTCTCAGTTGGTCTTACTTCCTGCCCTAATTTCAGATTTGAATCTCTCACTGACCTTTTGCATTGAGATATTTATCTTGGTACTTAATATACAGTATCAAGGTTGTGTTGTAATAGGTCCACATACTACTCCCTTTTTTATCTCTGCTCATAAATTACAAGAGTGTGTGTAGTAGCAATTTCTGTGTTGTTGTTACCTTTAAAACGGGTTGCGCTGACCATTGGCTTGCCAAAAAGATATATGTTGTTTGCCGTCCTGAGTAAACTTGTAAATACCTTCTTGTTAGGAATGATGTCAAGACACGTTCAAGGCAACACGTGGAAATACTTATTTTCATGGTTTTTGTTTATATACATTTGCCTGGATTTAGGCTTTTTTGAACAATAGGTTTGTTTGTTTTCAGTGTATGATTTGATTTTTGTGTATTGTGTTATGTGTATTTACTGTATACAGACAATTTCATAAAATCCAAAAGCCCTACAATAAATCCTATTATTCTAATGCTTGTCATTTTTAGCCTTTGTCATCACTGTTTGTCTGATATCAGACAGAATTGTCAATTAGTTAATCTCCATTTACATCTTCATTAGTCAACTCTGTGGAGTGGACGGATTTAAAGGTCTGGACCCAGGCAACAATGATGTGTCAGAGAGGTATTGATTAAACTTGATCAGAAGTTTTGAGACTGTAGTTTGTGGTACTGTATTTCTTGTATTGTGAGCAGTTCTGGTAATTCAGTCACCCCATGTATAATCTATAAAAGCTGTCAGTTGTACAGTGTAATAGTTAACATTAAAACAAGGATGAGACTTCCCATTATAACATTAGATTACACTCGCATAAAAGGGAAACAAAGGTTAGACATTTGCACTGGGAACATTTTACAGTAAAATTAGGACTGTACCTACTACCTTTCCTGTCAATAGAACTGAGTAGTCTTTTTATATAATAACAATGTATAGTAATTATTCTATTCTTGAATAATCTATTATATTATGTATGTTGTCATCTTGTAAAACACAACTGTTGTAATGTTAAATCAAAACCTCAACCCTGGTTCTTCCTCATACGTGCCTTGTGTTTACGTCATATAAAGGATTTGTATTGTCTAGCTAAAAAGATTAAGTGGGCGTCCCAACACTTTAAGTTTGAAAGGACTCAACAGTTACTTTAACTATTAACCACTGAGAATCTCCTTCATGAAGTCATCATCTCTTTGGCCTCAATCACCCCGCAGGCCTCCACTGTAAAAAGCCTCTTATTAGGCGCAGTGAAAGCACTGTTTACCCAAGCTTAGTGAGTTACCTTGGGTTACTGCAGGAATGGAGCTTGTGGAAACAGTTGGCCACAGACTTTATACATCACACATCATTGAGCATGTTGCTCTGTGTCCCTTAAAGTAACCATCACACGAGGGAATTTTGCTTTTTTTTGAGACAGCATAAGAGTCGTGACGTACAGCAAGACAAAGCAATGTCAACAAGGAATTGCGAGAGATAATTTAAGAATGTGAGACATCCTTTTCATCAAGGAATTCTGACATTTCCAAAGGTTACAACGTTTTGTTCTAACGAGATAAGAGAACTGTTTTGCAATAGAAACATCCTGTTCGGCATTTAGGGTTATCCTATTATGCATCACTACATCATGAGATAAAGTGTCTCAAAGCATTTTTTTTTTTTTTTTTTTTTACATTTCAATTCAAACTATTGTAAAAGCTTTCTTGAGTGCTCAGTCTGCTGTCTACCAGCCTTGTTCACTTTGCCCTCGTTGAAGGCAATAGCTGACGAAGTAATTAAGTGAGCAAGCAAGAGGTTTGAAGACACACGTCTCACTTGAAGCGTGTCCCCCTCTCACTACCCCCTGGCCTGGCTTTTTACCCCCAGACCTCCCTTTTGACCCCTTTGTTGGGGTGAAGGGGTCTAGATCTTTGGAACCAGCTAATTATAGAGTTTTACCGTCTGCTTGGCTGAGCCCTAAGTGCTGGGGGACATTCCTACAATTGGGGGATTCAATTGTGTGTGTGTGTGTGTGTGTGTGTGTGTGTGTGTGTGTGTGTGTGTGTGCCTTCTGTGTACTGGTTTTATTTTAACTTTTGTACCACTAAGAGAAAAAAAACGTTTTATTGGAGACATAAAAGTTGTTTAATAGTAGCTCTATGCTCAACTAAAAAAAACTATGCAAATGAGAGAAACCAGAAATCAAAACTCAAGTATTCGCAATTGATCTTTTGAGGTCTTACATCCAAATTGATTTGGAGGTCTAGTTTTATTAAAGTATATAATTCCCAATTCCTCTGGATCTCTCTGGGATAGTTTAAAAAAACTGTAAATATTGCACGAATAACATTCATCCTTTAAAAATGGAGACACACAAACCTGGCCATATCATTTTAGATAAAATGCAAAAGGTTCTATCTTACCCCACTCTTAGGTTTTGCTCCAAGGGCTGGTGTAGGTCCTGAGGTAGAGGCAGTAGGAACATGTAGATGTGGAGGGTTTTGTGATGCTTCTGGCACAGATCCTAAATCAAACTCCTGCACAGGTTAAAGAAGATGTAAAAGATGTAGGCATTACATTGTTGAGCAAAGAGCAGAGTGTTCCTCTAATATTTCAGTATTTCTTCAAAGATGATCAACAGCATAGGTTTTATAAATGCAAAGCACACTACACAGTTCATCAGCCAATGAAAGATACCCAGGGCCAGATGTACTAAAGCTTTTGCGCCCACTTCAGGGGTATTTGTTTGAGCAACGTGCGCATAAAAGCATGGCGAGGTATGTACAAACGGGCCGACTGAGGTAAAAGAGCAGACTGCCTGTCGCGGCAACTGAAAATGGCAAATTGCGCTTTTCCGTGTCACGCATATGTATCCACGGGAGGGTCAAGGGGAAAGTGGGAGTTTCCCCATAAAGAGATGGGAGAGGAAGCGTAAAGCGCGCCTTATTATGTATTCCGCGGTATGTACAAAAACGGCCCATGAAAGCGTGCCTCTATTTTGCGGTGAAAATTCTCCGCCTCTTAAAAGCAGGTGTAAACCAACCGCAAGCGGGTTTCCTTGCATACGCCTCCTGGTGAAATGGCAGCAGTAGTCCAAGCAGGACGAAGAGGAGATGAGCTGAAAGGATCACACTTTTTCAGTTGAGTGAACACAAATTCATTAAGCGTTACAGATTAAGTAGCCATGCAATAGTACAGTTAGTGGAAGAAATCAAAGATGACATTGAATCTCCGACTCAGCGTTCACATTCCATTCCAGCAGTTGTTAAACTCCTCGCTACATTACAAATATTGGCATCAGGATAATTTCAAACAGTCATAGCAGCAGCAGTGGAAATATAGCAGTCTGCACTCAGCCATATCATAGCCCCAGTACTTAACGCTTTGCTACAGCGCAATTTACGGTATAATGGGTGGAGAAAGGCGCCGATTACCCGATGAACTGCAGGTTTGGTAAATACGACGTAAGCTGAAGTAATCACAGGGTGCGCTTTCGGCGGGTTGGCCATGGCACTGATAACGCTACATTTGCAAATGTATACTACCGATCAAAAGTTTGGGGTCACTTAGAAATTTCCATTACAGACAGAATACCAGCTGATATAGACATTGCTATACCTCATAATGACCACAAGGGGACAGATAAGAATACTGTAGGCGAGGGAAGACATGAAAGAATAAATGAAAGCAATACATTTTTTTTATAAAGTGTTGTTTGAACTGCAGTAGAAACTGCAGCTAAATCCAGCAAGGTAACATGCAGGTGTGTACCATGAGTTGTCTTCGATGGAGGGTTGGCGTGCTGTCCATAGAGGAGGTGGCACTCAGGGCATTCTCAATTTCCTGGTCCAACTGGTCCAGCTTCATCAGCAGCAACACCATTGAGTCCAGACGAGCATGCTCACGCTGAATAAAAAGACAAATCAGATAAATAAAAAATTACCTTTGCACGGAGCTCATAAGTGTAGTAGTGCCTTGCATATCAGCTCTGCCCCCATCAGTGTGTGAGTGAGTAAATAAGAGGAAAATTGTAAAGTGTTTGTCTGTTAAGGTAGAAAAGCACAGACCAGACCTTCCTCCACAGCGCTGCGGAGGAAGGTCCACCTCCTCTATGGACAGCTGCCTCTGCAAAATAGCCTCGGGAAGGAACTTGTTTTGGTGGAACTTGTGTGTGTCCCAAAGTTGTTTGGGTCATGCAACAGAAAACTCAGACTGGACAGATAGTCTAGCTAGCTTTCTGGATTTACCCTGCAGAGATCTGAGGAGCAGTTAACCATAGTCCTCATAAATCCACCGAGTTTGGAATGCCAATACAAAGAAAGCGGAAGGTAACTGACATCCGGCCTAAAAAGAGGGACTTTCGGCGGAATTTCCGGCAGCACCTGAACAATCCCGGAAGTGCAACGTCGTCGATTTAGCAAAACCTGGCTACTGAACTGTTCAGTGGCTTACTCTAAACTGTCAAAAGGGAAATTAGCTGAAAATACTTAGAAACCAGCTTTCTAGCGTCTTACTTGATCTAAACAAAAGACATATAAATTTCATTCATTGATGTCTTAGTGTTTTCTGTTGAATGGTGCAGTTATCTAACCACTAATAAACCAGATAAATCAGTAATTAAGATCATATCTATTTCCAGTCGTTCCAGTTCGGGGTACATTTTGTTGAGAAACATTAGGGATAGCAGCTTTCTGGTAACCTGACTCCGCCAGATGGATTGCTTCGCATTTGCTCGGCATATCCATCTGGGAACTTTCCGTTGGAGAACTTTTGGGAAGGGGCGGAATACTGGTTATTTGATTTGATGAACCATCTGTCTATCACCTATGTTGGTGATAGACGGGCCAAATCAACCAATCAGATCCACGAAGCGTATGAAAATACAACCACAAGCCCGCCCCTGCTGCTGCAGGCAAAGCATAGCTCGTTAGCTCAGCATGCAAACATGTCGGTAAAGGATATTTGCCGTTTGTGTAACGAGAATTTAGGAATAAAAGTCACCATTTCAGGTTCCCGGACCATATTCCAAAAGAAGGATCCAAGAGAAAAAAAAGCATTAGCGAGCGGCTAACAGAATTAGGGCTACCGCTGGCTGATAATACTGGTTAGCTGATTGGATAAAGCATCGGTCTATCACCACCTAACCCACCTCAAAACCAACGCTGATTGGCCCGGTCGTTTGGCTAACGGCTCCAAATTTTCTCTGCCTCAAGATGCCAGACTGATCTGCGAGTGGAAAACTGGAGCTCGCGAGATCAGGACGGTCTCACGAGGCTAGCTTTCTGGAGGGTGACTACCTTTTCTTTCTATAATCTCTATCATTTAGTCAGTAATACAGAGGAAAACACTAGCTGGCATAGACATACATTTTATAGCTTCATCAGCTTGTTGCCTGCCTGCTGATCAGTATGGCAAGACAGTAATGCAAACTGAACCAAGTGGCCGGTGTATTATCAATATACAGTAGTTTGATTCAATATAGATCAATATAGAGGATGCAGAGAAATTGGCTTGGAAGGCATCAGAATTGGCTAATCTCAACCCACACTATAGTTGTTGGCTTTACTTTCCTTTAAGGCCTCCCAAGTGACCTAGATCCGTAATATATCATCATCTTAAAATAACAACAAAATATATTTTTATAACATCTCGAAAGTAATGTAAAATCGACTCTTCGCCCTTCATGCCAAAAGAATTGAGGAGCTCTATGCTCTTTATTTCCCTGTTCCTTTTCCCTTCCTTTTCAACTGCTGCGGAACTCTTCTCCTGACACTTTAACCCTGTGCTCTATCCTTCTCTGTTCTGCACTTAAAATAGTCTTGGTTGTTTCCTCTGCTTTTATCTCTTTGGTATCATCTCTGGTCCATTTTTAATCATATGACTTCATAACACGTTTCCCTTAGTCCTCTAATCTGCAGTGTTCATTTATCCATTCTAACGCTGTGATAACAAGTCTGACACTGACCTCAGGTGGTGTGTCTCCAGTAAGACAAGCTAAATTACATGCAATCCAGCACACCTCCACACTCCACCTACCACTCTGTCCTTGTTTGCTATCCCTCAATCTTGTTTTGTTTGATGCAATATAAACCCTTGTCTGAAGTTCAAAAACTTGTAAAATCCCTTTCTGGAGTTCTTAACAGAGTATATGCTTCAATTTCCTTCTGCCTGTCTTTTATCCTGGCTCCGGGTGTGGCTCTCTGTCTGAGCTTCTCCCTTTAGAGAGAAGAACCCCAAGAAGTTACATCACACGGCTGGCTCATTATTCCCAAACAAACCTTGTTACAATCTCCCCTAACAGACCTGTAAAATACTTTATGAGGGTGAGCTCATTGGTCATACAGCCACTGTGATTGTATGTTGGTGCAAAGTAGGGTTGCACAATATTGACAAAATGTGATATTGCGATATCGATTATGAATATTGCGATATCGATATTCATTTTGATATTTTTTAACATATGTAAAATTACAAAAGTTACGGGAAAATGCATCAAAATAGATTCATAACAAATTAAACAAGTTTTCTTACAACACAAGGTTTATTTCCACTGACGGTCATATTGGACTGGTAAAACATGAATAAATAAATAACGACCATGTCTACAGAACAGGACATGTTTTACTGGTTGGACAGTATAAAATATATAAATAAAGAGAACAGGACAGAGAGAACTTTTCTTCCACTGCTCTGATTCTTTCCGTTTTGTTGTCTCTATCTATTTCTTGACTTACACTGTCACTCTGTCGAAATATGCACACACGTAGTACACTCCATAGGGTTTGTCACATAGTGGAGCCGTGCGCTGACGTGCACTAAGATGTGCAAGTGGCACGGTAACTGGCCAATGAAACATGATCATTATAGCGTTTCAAGCTCTAAATAAACACAACTAAGCCACACAGCCAACTGACGGGACGCAGCGCTCCACAAAATAAACAAAATATTGCATACTTATTGCGACACTTTCGATATATTGCGATAATGATATTGAGTCGATATATCTTGCACCCCCAGATATAATATTGCGCAACGTCATATTGCGATAACGATATTGAGTCGATATATCTTGCACCCCTAGTGCAAAGGTATAGACTGGTTTTCCTGTGCTGTGTCTGTTCTTATGTGTGATACATTGGAGAGAAATCTTATTGTTTCATGTAGGATCAAGTAAGGCAGGAACATATTCTTTGAGTGGGCTAATGTGGCTTGATCTTGTTTTTGTTAAGTTTACAATGGGTGTGTGCAGATGACAACATTCATATGAGCAGTGACTAATGCTAATGTGTGTGAGGTTGACAGGTTTATGGATCCTAGATAGAATCTGCATCTTGATAAACAAGCTACAGCTCCAGCCCTGCGCATGGCTCCCTGCTCCATCCCTATTAACGTCTTATGACTTGTACTTGCATTTATTTTCCAGTTAGTGCCCAATTAGCCTGTCAAAAGCAGTTCCTGTTGTGTTTGCCGAGAGAGCAAATAGACATCGAGAGCCATGTGTGTCATGGAAATGTGTCTCACATTGATGCATTCATTGGCATTCTTAGCTAGTGGCAGCGCACATCGCTACGTTCTGCCTCATTTGCAAAGTATCACAATAAGGCATTGTATCATTGTAAAACAATGACATCTTTACGAGGCCTCACTGAATGAACAAAAGCATCTGGCTCGAGATGGCAATAACAACCACAAAACAGCAGAGTAAAAAACAAGTGCAGTGCAATATCAGGCGCCTCAGAAAGGCAACATTTTTAGGGGGCATTCTGGTGGTTTGGGTGTTCTCAGAAGGTTTCTTTTCTCTCTTTCCCATCTTTTGAGGTTTCTGTTACATTCCTCTCGACTTCCTGTTTTTTGAGATGGGAGACAGTTCCCACACTGTTTGAACTCTTAGACCCCTCCTTCCCCTTTCCTAGCTCTCTTTTCCAAACCCCCTCTTACACCCGGTGGCCTGCATCCCATTTCTCAGACCTGTCCATTAAACTCAGGTTCTCTTTCTCTGCTGAGCTAAACATAGTGTGCAGAAGATTATGCATCAAAATACGCCGCACACACTCTGCTTCATGTAAGTAGCTCATTCGTAAACAGTGACCAAACGCATGGGCATTTGATTAATAAATAAGGACAGAAAGGCAGAAAGAGCACTTAAGATGATTATGTTGCCAAGTGGTCTGCTGTCAGATAAACGGTTTGGCCCTGAGGCCAGGATAAAGCCTTGTTGTTATAACAAATAAATGCTGAAACAAAGCCCAATATCAGGTTAATCTGAAGCCATTATGCAAACCTGATGGGTTCATTTTACAAATTGAATCTGCAACAACAACATGATTCACTGGGGACATAATCATTTGTTTGTACAATATCTCGTTAGAGATATTTCCAGGATGCTGTTGCCATTTTCCACTCACAGATAATAACATCAGTTCTGTTATTTCCTTCATGATATTCAAGAGCTTCTTCTAATTTTTCTTTATGCTAAATACAGTATGTTACCTCCCTTGTGGATTATAATGTTCATTTTTACTGTCTAATTTCTTTACTGTCCTCATGACCTTCCTAAAGTACATTTCTTAGTATACTGGCATCATACAGTTTGTAAATAAACCCCATTGTGAAAACCCTGTGGTGCTGTCAAAGAGGAGGCAAGCTATCACCATATGGTGGATGAATTGCTTTGGCGCCTTCAAGTTTAATGGCTGAACTCCTTAATTTGAGTTCCAGGAGCTAGCTTTTTCGGCTATTTAATCCAAAAGTTGAAAGTCATCCTAAGATTGAAACTATTGCCAGTGGTAATAAATGCGGCACTGGTTTTCCATGTCCCTGCACCGGACTGTGATCTCATGTTTTTGGCAGCTGATTGAGTGACGTCAACATTGGTTATGACTGAGAGGGCCTCCAAAGTTTCTCTGCACACATGGAATTTATGTCAAAATAATGAAGTGATAATACATGAAAATATCTGGGTTTACCCAACTCACAGGCTTAGAAACACAGATACAACCAGAGTGTCATGCCAACACTGCAACTTGCATATGTTACTCACTCAGCATCATCGCTCATGCCACGCTTTCTATTAAAAGACATTTATCTTATTCGACTTTGGAAAGGGGGCTGTGGTAGTGTGTATAAGAAACAACATGACACATGACATGACTAGGGTTGGGTATCGTTTGGGTTTTTTCTAATACCGGTGCTAAAACGATATTTTTAAAGCGGTGCCGGTACCTAAACGGTGCCTGAACCGATACTTTTAAATAGATTTAAAAAAAAAAATTTATATATTTAAAAAAGAAAAAAGGAGCACAAAACGACAGTCGTTGACATTTAAGAACGGCTTGTTTACTGCTAAGGCCATATGGTCAAAATTAAATGATTTATTAAAAATTTAATAACAATAACTTATAACAATAACTTATTTCACCAGTAAATTGCTGGTAAACGGCAAAAACAACCACTAGATGGAAAAAGGGTATTTTACAATATCTTTGAATGCAGCACAAGGCTGCCGAGGTGAGTTTCAAGTGACGCACGGCAGACTGTTACGTCTCAGTGTTTGAATCTTCTACAGTGAAATACAGTCACACCATTTAACGTTAGCTGTCAGCATTTTAACTCTGTTTAATCCAGCTGCTAGCTAACAGTAGGCTAACGTTACCTGCTGCCAAGTGTATTATGTTAACTAGTGTCACGTCGGTTTCGGTGCATCCAAGGGCAGCGCTGGCATTTTAGGAGCACCGTAATGAGGCACCAAAATCTACTATTCGGTCCGGTAGATACCGGTTGTTAAGGCACCGGTGCCATATAAGCACCAGGTGTCGGTACCCAACCCTAGACATGACAGACACATTATCTGTGTGTGTGAATACATACAGAGCTAATATATTGAAAATACATTAGAGCAAGTTCAAAACAAAGTCACACAGTCTATAACTGAATTTGATCAAACGGTACCACACGCCATAACCAGTGCAGCATATTGTCAAGTTATATAAACCCACGTCCCACTCACTGACCAACAAGACATTACTAACCGCCGAGTCGCATGCTTCAGTGTAGCACACTGTTCACAATATTCTATCATATGAATGCATATACCTCAGAAAATAACTGATTAACTTGTTCATTTTATACTAATATATACAAGAATTTTCATATTAAACTCTGTAAGAGTCGCTGTTCACAAGCGGGTGATCGTCTTCAGCTATCACAAGAATCTAACTTTCCACAATATGGTACTTGTCTAAACAACATGCCTGCTTAATGCGCCCTGCGTTGTAAATAATGGATTTCTTGTTGTCATTCCAAAAAGGCCAACACTGCAACTACTAACAGTGAATAAATACTGTGTCTATTCTCGGGCCATTGCTTTTTTCAAATGAGCCCAAATCCATGAACTGCTTATTAAGTTTTTGGCACTTTACTGTGCCCAACAAGCACAGTTAGGAGTGTATAAATAGTATACAACATACAGTATTTTCTGGAGAGAACAGTTTAAGCTTTTCACCCCAGAGATTACTTGAGCTTCCAGCCCCCTCTGTGTGATAGTCTCCATGCCCTTATAGGAACTTGTTTTGCATTGAGCGGTTGAGAAAGAGTAAAACATTTCACAGATCCCCCCACTCACAGATCTGTAAGCATGTGAGAGTGAAGTCATTGTTTTCCGAGACGCTTGCCAAAGTGTGGGACAAAAATCATTTGTGGGCCGTACTGTATGCGTGTCAGTTCATTTTAAAAAAGGAACTTAATTCTAAGGTGTTGAAGCGCAAGAATCGCAATTACTACACAGAAACAAAATTAATGATCCACTGCATTCCTTCTACATCTATATATAAATATAGCCTTACCTTTCTCATGCGCACTTTGACCACATTGTCCTCTTTTTGATCTCCAGGTTCATTTGTTCCATCTATAACTGGACTGGCAAGTTGTGTGTCACTGTAAATAACTGTGTGTGCGGCCTCATCTGGTTCCTCCATTCTAGAGACTGTGGCTCCTGGCCTGTGATGTTCCCTCTGACCATCTGCCACCTCAGGGGCAGGTGACTCACTGAGGTAACAACCAGAGGTTTGGTTGCCATGGAGTCTTTCTGGTGAGAGCTCATCGTTGACCTCTGCCGGGCATGGTGGCAGGTTTTCGGTGTGCTGCTCAGTAGATGCATGTTTATCCACCATATTGGAGTGCTGAACATGTGGATTTTGGGTGAAATCTGAGGCAATGTCCTTTTGAGGGTCCAGTACAGGGGTGTCATCTGGCTCAACGTGGCTAAATTCTGGGATAGTATCCAGTATTGAACTGCTATTTTCCAACTGCTGGGCTATGGTTTGATCCTCACAACAAGCCAACTCTTCAAACACTGAGCTTTCATCAGCGTTTTCCATTGGTTGATTTACAGAGGTCGTCATTTCCACATATTGGTCTGCACACTGAGTAATATTTGTCTGTATGGGGTTTCCTTCTGAATATCCACTATCCAGTGTTTCAGATGACTCATTGCTTTTAACTGTCATAGAGCAACACTGACCTATGAAACAGATATCAGATGATGTGATTGGCCCATACCTGACTTCTGCTGCTTTCTTGCTGCCTTCTGCTTGTGCACTTTCCTCTCCCTGAGGCCAGTTCATCGCCATCATTTCAACATTATGCTGTTCCAGCAATGTCTGGTGGGATATTTCACAACCATGAGCCTGATCCAATACTCCATAGCAGTCATGTTGATCTTGATCTCCTCCTTGAATGTCTCTTGAGTAATGTTTAAGTCCTGTATTTTTATTTAGAGTTTCTGGGTAATTTAATCCATCCAGCTTGTCAGCAGAATCTGCGCTCCGTTTTTCAGTTTCTCCTTTGTCCCATACTTCGTCTACAACTAAAGTTACAACTGGTTCCACAGTTTTGTTAGCCTGTGACATCACATCACCACTCTCCATCATATTAACTGAGCTGTGCAGCACACCAACAGGTAAGGTTACAATTGCATCAGCATGGCCAGAGGTGGAAATCTCATTTTCCTCTACATCTGGAAGGTCAGTTTGAGGTTCCAGTTCAGCAGCAGAGCACTGTTTCAGTGCAGCCTCAGAGATTTCAGGAGGTTGGCTGTAACCCTCTGTATGGCTCTCCTTTGTTTCCTGATGATTTGGAAGTTTGCCAGGCTGTTCACCAGCAGATCCAGACTTTGGAGGCCCATTGTTTGAAGAGATAGAGATGCATTGTTGCTCTTCACGTGAGATATGTGGACTTTTAAAGACATTATCGTCATTGCAGAGTTTGTGACTCTGGCTACTCTCTGTGCCAACTTCACATTCACCATTGATAGTTTTCTCACTGTGACTGCTGCTATCAGTTGCAAAAGAAATATTTCCCTCACTGTCTGAGTTACAGGGACATTTTCCAGACTTCCCAATGTTTGCAATTTGGAGATGCTCTGATGCCTCTGAGGCCCTTTGAGGAATATTAATGTCCACCAACTCATGAGGGCAATCACCTGACTCCTCCTGTTTTCCATCACTGTCCATTGTCTTCAACTGTTCTGATCCAGTATCATCATTCACAACAGAAGCTGTCACCTCAAGGGTCTGAGCAAGGTCCTCTGTGGGCAGTTGGTGGCAGCCCTCTGGCATGGAGGCACACCTAGTCCGTCGACCTTGTTTGGAAGCCCCTGCTCCCATCCAAGGCCCCTCGCTGTCAACCCCATGACAGCAGACAAGGTCCAGATCATCATAGCTGTACTGTAATCCTGAAGCATGAGTCACATGCTCCTCCCAACTTCTTTTCCGTATGGCTATTGGCATGGTGGACAGCCAGCGCTATCCCATAGAGATGCTTATGACGGCAGGCAAAAATGGAGAGCCAGATCTACTGCAATCCAGAAGAGAAATGGGGATAAGAAAAAGACAGTGTTTGCAAGTTATGAATGGACAGTAACTGAATATGCAGATGACAATATGGTAAATAATGTTTCACTTTTAAAGTAAACAGCTATGGAGTATTGAGTGGAAGTTCAAGAGGGGCGTAATTATAAAGCATTCACAATTCCTTGGAAAGTATAAACTCTGCTAGATCTGCAGAAAAAAAAACAGGCTTCCTAGTTATGCTAATCTAACAGGATTATCTCTGCAATCAGAGCTATTTCAAATTTTACATTACAACATGCAAACTGCAATAATTGTTTTTTGCCTGAAGTGTTTAGAAGCTTCCAGGAATAAAGCCAACAAAGCTGACCGGATTCTAAGATAAATGTAGACGTACCTTGTTTACTTTTTAAAATCTTTGGTGAACTGTAATCGAAACAGTTTGTCAAATTTACAACGCAAACCTTCAATACACATTAACTTTAACTGTGTAAAGGGTGGTCTAAAAATGCAGGGTGTTGGTTAACTGTCATTCTGTACTTACCCATACACCTACAACAATGAGAATGATGTACATAACTAAAGGGAGCTAAAACTGCAAATGACAGTCAGTGTCCCTGAACGGCTCGTTCTCCACAAGCCAACATTATCATAATGCATACTGTGGGTCATATTACATTAACCAAACCAAGCTCTATACTGTGCTCAGTTCCCCCCCCCTCCCCGTTGTTCTAGGTCAGAATGTACAGAAATAAAGGAAGACAGAGATTCAACAAGCAGGATGTACTCAATTCAAGCTGGACATTGCTATATTAAAAAAAAAACATCACAATAAAAGAATAATAAAGAAAATTGTACAGTGACTGAAAAGTGACTGAAAACTTTAGACTTCTATTCTAATTTCAATACAATTTGTTCAATTGTAAGAGTCAATTTTTCAACAAATCTAACAGTTTCTTAAGCAGTACTTAAGCAGTCATTTTCTTCACTTTTTACCTTTTGTTTCCTCAGGAGAAGAGCTAGATGATACTAAATGCCATCAGCACCCTCTGGCATGAACCTGCTCCTGGATATTAGTTTAGGGAGGGAGGTTACAAGAAATGTCCCAATGCAGTTGCTCCTTCTACTTGCCCTTGAATCAATAGCAAAACTGACACCTCATACATTTCAGATATTTTATGCTGGAGTAACAACGTATAGCCTACTTCTTGTAAATTCTCCAGTGATGACACAGGTATTTACAATATAATCCAGTAGCTGTATATTCAGTAATTAAACACCAGGTGATAATCCAAGACATAGGTGATAGATCCAGTAATTGCTTCCACTACAGTTATCCAGAGATGTTTCGCAAGTTGCCTTTTCACTCATCCACCAAAAGCAGTGCAAACTTGTTTGGGAAATATAAATCCATCTCTTTTCAAGTGACCTTTTATCCGTTTTATTTTGGAAGCAGTCCTTAGGCTAGGTTTCTGCAAGCCGTTTTCTGGACTCCAGTCAGTATCTTCGCTGTAAAACTGTCGGAAAGGCAGTGAAGCCCCCAAAGGCAGGCAGAAAGCCGGGGAGCTGTGAAAAGTCCAAAGACAACTTCCATCTTGATCACATTAGGGTTTTTGCTGACGCTGAATGCCAAAGAGTCGGGGTGGTGTAAGAGAGGCCGGGTTTTCTTTCCCCCACTCCACCCCTGCTCTCCTCCGTTCTATCCCTTTTCTCATCAGGTCCCCTCCCTGCTGGTTTTGACAGGGAGTCTTGAGTCACATCCTAGGAGCCCCATCCCCCGTCTCACAACTCAAGCAGCACACTATACGCATTTATTCACTCCACCCTCCTCTAATGTACATTCTCTCTTCACTATTTTAGAAACTTCCTGTCCGCTTCTTCTCTCACAACCTTGTCTCTTTCCTCTTCTTAGTGGATTTTTTCTTGTTCTGCCTCAGCTTGCTATTTCACTAAGCTGGGCAAGGCTTCCACCAGTTGGTTTAGATTAGTAACAGACAGGCTGCCTCGTAAGACCTCTGGCTGCATGCCAAGAGAGATTGCTCTAATGTTTTGTTATTTTTGAGGCATGCTTTTTTTAATTTATCGTCTTGTAACTCTACAAGCATTCTTAACCAAACACACTGGCACTAATGAAAAAAAGCAAAGCAAGATATCTTTACAGATATGCTGAGAGAATGCATGTTTCCAAATATTCTGTAAGAATATACAATATAATATATATCACTTTTAAAAAGTTGTATGACGGTGGGACAATGCTAAAGGTGCTGTCAGCCTGTTATCATTGTTTTATATTAGACCTAAGTGAAGAAACAACATTAAAAAGGACACAAATGCCAGTAATTCATTTCCTAATATAGTCATTTGTCAGAGGCACTCAGTAGAAAGAAAAGGCAAAGCCAAGGATATTTACACTTGATGTCACTGAGACAATTTAAGACCAACAATAACCAGCTAATTTTGTCTTTGAAGTTTGATTGAAACGGGGTTTGTAAAACAATTAAAATATTTCCAGGACTTCCATTTGGAGAGCCCATCTCCAGTCAAAAACCTCAAGGGCCCCAAAACCTCCTGATTTACATAAAATGTGCGCTATATGAATTCATAACATTCTAACAACAGCAGCTCCATCCAATTGCTGAATAAAGTTGTCACCAAATTTTACCAACTCAAGCTATGACCGAATGTATCAAGGCAATTTTGCGTGGTCAGTTTCACAAAAAGAGCAATGCATCAAAGCAAAAGGGACTATGCGAGCACAAGAGAACTGGAATGAAGCCCAAACATCCCTGCAACCCCGGCCTCTAACCTCTGGGTCATCCAGATGTGAGATGAGGCTCTGGATGAGTCTTTTCTTAGGGGCCTCGCTGGGAAACTGTACACTGCCGTCAATGTTGGCTCTTTAGGGACACAGATGGTCGCACTCAAGGGGAAGGATCCAAGTTCAACAAGACTCCTCTATAGCATGTCACATGATGCGCTTTGTGGTTACGCAAAGCACAGTGTAACGAAATGCAGATCTTTTTGGTCACAGTAGCTTCCATGTGGATATGGCTGGTGATTGAAGTGCAGAGGCCGACACAGAGCATGACTCAGGCTATATACTCATTACCTCATGTGGACATCCAACACAGGCCTATAATTTAAAAGGCTAGGCCTCCCCTGTGACAATCCTACCATCCTGCGCAGCCACAGGGCAACTGGTCTATGTCACAATCTGATCCATCAGTGACACTGTACAAACACATGTTCAATCAACAACATGTGTGAGACTAGATGCCCAACAGCAATGTCTCTGTATGTATGTGTGTTTGTGAGCTGCAAGAGTACTGAAGCATTAAAATTGGAACATTAAAACAAAATGTAGCTTGAACAAATCTAAGCCCTGGGACACACTGGCACTGCAGATGCACCACAAAGCTTTGTGAAGCGGAGCCATTTGCATGGAATAATCGTTAGAATACTCGACTACTAAATGAATCGATAGCTGCAGCCCTATAACATGCAGACAATAACAATGCTAACATGCTCATGTTTGTAAAATACAATGTTAACCATGTTCACTATATAAGTTAAGCACGTTAACATGCTAACATTTGACTATGGCTTTGCAAAGCAGTTTGAGATATTTTGTGTGCAGTATATTTTTGAATCTATGTACTATGTATTATATAGGAGAGTTATTTCAGAATATTTGTTTGCCCTTTAAGAGTCACCGCTACAGGCCAGACTTTCTGAGTTCCACATAGGCCTGCACGATAAATCGTTATAAAATCGCGATCTCGATTCACCCCTGTTCACAATTTAATTTTTAAATTGCCGTCGATTTTTCTCCGTCAATTAATTTATTGAAAGCATTTGACATTGACATTAACATGTTTTAATTATGTAAAAACATGTTCAAGGAGTTCAGATAGAGCCTGTATCAGGGCCATATTTAGTTCAATGTGTTATATGTCACTATTTTTGGTAGCTTACTGTACTTAAATGGCCAGTATGTACTTTATTTGCTTTATTCATTGAAGCCTCTGTGTTTACAGGCTTGTGGTGATGCGCAATGTGCTATAGGTGCCAAAAAGAATCAATGTTTCGTACTGCCACTTACACTTGGTGAGGAAAAAATCGTGGCAGAGAATCGTGATATCAATTCTAAGCTAAAAAATCGTGATTCATATTTTTCCCTGAATCGTGCAGGCCTAGTCCCACGTCACAGAAGGACAAGCATGAACATTTACACAGAGGCATGTAGCATTATTGCTCACATGTTTAGAGCAGTCACATACATGGTTAAGAAAGACCTATTCATGATTCACCATATAATCCTCCACTGTTCGACCCCTCTGCTTCTTAAGTGGAGCGGTGAGGGTCCAAAGGAAACAGCCTCACATTCCTCACTGATATAGTTTATTATTGGAAAAATAAGCAAGTCTAAAACATGGGCATTTAAGAACACAGTGTTTGCCCATGTAGGAAAACGTAGGTGACGCTTGTAGAGAAAAAAAAAACCTGTCCCTCCCATAACTGAATAATTTTGAGACCTTGCATATACAGAGACTGCTTTCAGAAGATTTTGTTGCACCCTTTTTAAGGCTTCTTTAAATAACCATTTTATACTGTAATTGCCCCATAGTTATGCGAAGTTGTGAAAACGGATCTTGGGTTCATTTACACTAAAAAGAAAACTAAACAAAATGCCAGAATCTAATCTGAACATCTAAAAACAACATCAACAAACCACACCAAGATCTGTGCAATCCCTTCCTGTCACTTGCTATGCCCTGTGGTTAACAACTCCTTTTCAAAAGCCTAGAGTCACTCCAGTTTAAATAACAGCGTTTGAGGCCTGGGTGGGAACTTGAGCAATTGCAATAATCTTGAATGAAACATCCCAGTGCAGATGACACAACTTAAAACCATTAAAAAGGACAGCTGAGGGCTACATTGCTGTCTTAATTAAAAAATGGTCTTCAATCATCTGGATCTAAATGCAAATCGTCGTCGTGGGAGAAACCGAGGGGGCCTTGGCCGCTGATGGTGGGTTATAGTGTGACTGTTACCGTGGGAACAGGAAGTACAAGTTATTGAGGATACAGACCATAACAATCTCCAGACTAAAATAATCTATCTAATCTTCTTGTGAGAGGATCTGTGTGTGTGTGTGTGTGTGTGTGTGTGTGTGTAAGAGACAAGAAAGAACGTTATTTACTGTATATGTGTTTGTGTGACTGCTGTAAACCTGTTTGGTTTGTCAAATCAATGATATAGACTAGTGTCATCTGGGCCTTATAATTTTATTACTAGGGGAGCACGATATATCAGCAATCATATTGGTCCAATGTTAAGTTGCAGTTTATCTGTCGGTGAATAAATGCTACTACTCTTCAAGACCCAAGCCAAGTTCCTGTGTCTTGCTTGCTACCTGCTGGTTAAAGTGAAGGGGGTCAGCTGGTACAGAGCTAGCGACTTCAGCTTAGACTCACTAACTTAAATTGGGAAGACCTTTAATGTTTATCTGTGTTTTTTGCCCCCTGGAAAGCACCGTTGGGAGGCACTGGTTAGGGTTAGGGTTAAGGTTAAGATTAGAGTTAGGTGCCTTGAAGGCAGCGCTCGCAGCGCTGCCTTGAAGGAGCAGTTGGGGGCAAAAAACACCATCGAGCACCTTTAAGGTGGACCAGCTATTCTCATTTTAGTGACAAGCTCCTCCAAGTTTTGCTTCAGTGATCTCTCCCTCTAGCCTGACAAGCCAGAGGGTCTGGGAACTCACCATTGACGGAGCTCGATCCGAGGGGCGGGATAAACGGTTGTCTTTCAAATTCCCTCTGCACGTAATAGGATAGCGCTACAACCAGGCATAGCAACGAAGAAGGTAGCGGAGCTAGTTGATAGATTAAACTTTTGCCGTATCCGGTCGGCAAAACTCCGAACACATCTTCCTTTTTTAAGAATGATTTCTGTGCCGTTCTTTGTTCTTTTATCAAAGAAAAGCTTAACTCCAAGTCTTCCAGAAGTCCGCTGTTCCCAGCAGCAGCAGCCATAAGCCCCGCCCACCGACTCTATACACAATGTGATTGGCCTGACCAAAATTTGGTTTTTGCAGCTTGAAAGTCAACGGAGAGTGCCTAGACCCCCCCCTGGCTGCCAAATAAATTTGCTGCCACTAGGGGGAGTCTAGATTTCTAGGCTACTCTCCCTCCTCAACCCAAGGAAAACCCTGATTAGTCATAAAACCTTGTCAGTTTGTTAAATGATCCTTAGTTATTGATTTATGATCCAAACTTTTTCACAGATGTGAGTAACACTGCACTTTCATTCAGTTATACACTTGCTACAACTTAGTAGCAAGTAGCCTAAAACTAACACTGTTAGTTACTTGTGTTCTCCATGGTGGCCCTGTAACTTGTTGAGAGGAAACAATGTGGTACATTTATGATTTATGGGCTTTTCTAAATGTTTTGCAAATAAAGAAAGACATTACTTTTTTTTAAATTCACAGTATTTAAACGTGTTTTTCAGTACAAAATATGATTATCATAAAAACTTGTTTTATACAGATCATATCCGTAAATATCGGTTATCAGCCATAACAGTAATGTTAATATCGGTATCGGCCAAACTTTTAGTAACGGGGCATCCCTATTTATGACGACAGTGGAAGACACTGTCTCGCACATTGAAAAAGTCCCATTAGTGTCCCATGATGTCCCTGTATACATCATATCAGCAAACATAACGGTGTAAATACCAAACCACCAGCAACATTCACTGGGGAGAAACATCATTGTCTGTTAAGGCTGCAATTATTTTGCCCATATTTTGTACATTCAAAACACACAATACCCCACACACCAATTTCCTGTTAATACTGAGGCGGTTGGAATAGCTAATTCTTGTGTTGCTGCTTGTAAACATTATACACATTTGGATATCTTGCATTTAAGGCACCTGAAAACAATATACCCATTATATACACAGGCTTATTAGAAAATAAGATACTAATATAGATGTAATGAGTCTTCAAACAAGACCATGACCCTCCACAAAATAGAGACTTGCATGTCCCAGAAAATCCCCCTTCTGAAAAACAGAGGCTGCGACCTCATCCTTGACAAGCAGGCATAAACAAAAACTCGAACCAAGAACACTATCACGTTTTAAGAACTCTTGCCTCTCCCTCTTGCTCCCTTGGGCTGTCTGTGCCTTATTCCAGACATCCTGGATCTTCATTCTCCAGGAGACTCAGTTGATTCGTCTCTTGTCTTCTATATGAACGGTATCTTTGAGTTTCTTGTCTTGTATGTGATTTAGATGTGTAGTCTGTCCTCTTTACAGGTCTTCATGGTAGAGAAGAGGTTGTGTGGCCCAGGTCCTGGATCCATATTCATCATATACTGTATGTTAACAATCTATCCACCTAATTTCATTGTCCTGTTTCTCGACACTGTAGTTCTACTGTACTCTTGTTTTTGTTTTGTACACACAACATCTATTGCATGAGGGACCCCTCCTGTTTTGCTCTTCTCTCTCCTGTGTTCTTTCTTCCATTTTGTTTCCACATTAAATGTTTTTTTTTTTTTTTTTTTGGGAGGGGGTTCTTTATGTGAACCAAAGGTCTAAGGATAGAGGGTGCCATATGCTGTACAGATTGCAAAGGCCTTTGAAGCAAATTTGTGATTTGTAATTTTGGGCTGTGTAAAATTGACTTGACTCTCCTTCCAAATCAAACAGCCTTTATCTCCTCAAACGATTGGTTTGCAGATCAGATTGTAACAACCTTTTTCAGCAGGAATTACATCCGATTAAAGACAAAAAGAGATACTATTTCTTAAAAGAGGATATGAGTCGGGGATACATTGTGCAAGTAAATGCAGTCTATGTTCTGCTCAGACAATCTACCTGCAAACTGACAGTTCCATATGGATCAAGACAGGGCTATTTGGTGACAACAGCTAGATTAGCTTAATATGCATACTCTGATTCAAACAAATGCCCCATAAACCTATAACCACCCGCACCTGAATGCACACAGCCATACACATAATACTCATGTGTACATTAACATTAAATGTGGCAAGTGTTTCACTGGCTGATATTAAAAACATGCCACCATCTCGTATCCTTACATTTGTTTACCAAGCAGATGTTTAAGTTTGCTTTTGTTTTTGACCTTTTATTTACTTTAATATTGAAACTCAAACTCAGATGTGGGCATGTTTAAAAACTCAAACTTCAAACTATAATGTGTTGAGTATGATGTTCCACATGAATGAGAAAGGAACTGTCAGTATTTGATTTCAATGGCTCATTTAGGAAAATGCACTGTTTGTATTAACAAAGGTCAAGTCGTTTACAAAGAATCTATTATGTGAAACTGAAAAGTGAGTCATTTATCACCACCCTTTCCATCCACTTCTGCAAAAAATAAAAGTAGTTGCAATGTAGACGCTCCAAATTATTTGCCTTTTGGAATTCATCACATCCTCCAAACCTTGACAATTTGTAACAGCTTGAATCTTGAAAGTATCTGAGGACAGAGACACATAATATTTATCCTCTTGTCTTGTTGTTTATGAGGAATGATTCTTGAGCTTGGATCAGACTTTGTGAGGGCCAGGATAGTGACATACTACAACCCCCCACCCCCAAGGATCCTGCTGAACATATGCTGTGCTGGCATTGACTCTCCCAGTAGAGATCCAGAAAAACGTGTTGTTCTTGGACACTGTTGCCACAGCAGCATCAGCTGGAAATACTTGAGACGAAGAGTCAGCAGATGAGGGGCCAGGAGCCATTTCATATGATGAGAGAGCCCTCTGAACACTTATGTTTCTACTCCATGTTAGTTAGCATTTTGGTTCCAAATGTAACCGCCCAACATCTGCCCTTGTTCACTCACATACAATAGTGTAGTATTCATCATATGTTCTGGTCCTGCCAGATCTCTATTTCCTTATTCTTATTTTTGCTTTTAATCCATACTGACACAATAACAGCTAAGATCAGGTATGAGGAAAATGTGCATGTGTATCTGTCTGGAATTCAGTTTAAAAAAAGAGATTATTTATAAGATCCAAGGCTGCAGGACTTGTCAACTGTACTTTGTGAAAAGTGGATAAGACTGCCACAGTTAAATATTTACCTTCCCTTCCGGTTTTCTATGCAATGCATTAGAAACGTTTAGTGCAATGAGAGCAAAAGGACAATATTACGCAAGGCACTTCTTCTTCAGGATACTGTTTAACATTCCAGCCCACTCAGGAAGTGTACATGTCAGGAAACCTTCACTATGAGGACAAGAAACCTCTTGAAAAACAGCAGGCAGGGGGAGAAAAAGTTTATAAAAAATTCAAAAAAAGACTCTTGTCAGGAGCCACGAGTGGCTACATTTTTTACATGGACTGGATTCAACTATTCACTAACCTTTGCCTTCGCTTGGACATACGTGTGCCTCTCGAAAGCTCCTAACACATGCCGTGAGACTGCAGTGAGTGAGGAGACCATCCTTCAGCTGGAGTGCCTGCAGCAGTCTCCTTGTCAGCAGACATCCCCACTCGTCTCTGAGCAAAGATCAAGCCCTGTAGTCCCCGGGCAGCAGGGCTACCTGGGGAGTGTCTGTAAATAATCAAACAATTAGCATTTGATGGAAGAAACTGGCTGTAATAACATGAAACAGACTGCTGGGGGCGACAAAACCTCATTTATCAATGTGGGGAGCTGTTATATACAGTATTGTATGTAGATAAGCAACCATATCGTATTATACATTTAGATTTGAATATGTAGATTTGTATATTTTGGATACACTGTCAGCGTTAACAGACTGAAAAAAACACATGCAGAACTGTAAACGGTAAACTAGCATAACTGTGGTCCACGTTAGTGCCCCTCAAGCTAATTGGCCAGCCTGTCCTCTGCTTTTTCAATGTAAAACTTACACGGCTAGCATAAATGCCATGTAGTAGGAGCAGGAAAGGCAAGTAAAACCTTCAACGTCTCAAAGTGTCGATTTTCCAATAGGAGAGACTGTTCGCACATAGAAATAAAGAACTGAAACCAACTGTTACGACAAATCTCATAACTTGGAACAAGACAGACAGTCTATGAACTTTAAGCTCATCCATTACTCACCTTTGTAGGTGTAATGGCAATCTAAGGTGGCCAAGCTAACGTTACAGGCCCCTGGACACGGTCACTTTTAGCCAATTAAACTTTAGTTGTCTTTATATATATTTTTTCTGCAATTTCCAGAGACAGTCCTAGCCAAACTATGAATTATGTCAATACAGAATTAGCCTTTATTACTTCATTAATCCAGTAAACGGCGCCAAATTCAACACGTGTGTCCTATGTCTCCAGCCGCTCCAGCCGTCAGATAGCTACGCTGCTTTCACTGCACCTTGTAACTTTCTAAATCCTGCACTTTTGTATAAAAAGAAAAAGAAAAAGAAAAAGAACAACATAATAATAATAATAATAATAATAATAATAATCATAATAATAATAATTGTATTTGGAGTTGGCAGTGTTTCAATTGATTTTCATGTTCCATACACGCACAATCATTTTATATGAGCAATTTAGACAACCAATGAAGTCTGTGGGTTCCTGCCGAGAAATTCTCCATTATTGAGATGTTCTTTCAACAAAGCCTATGTTTCCTCAGTGGTGTAATTGTAATTTCACCGAGCTACCCAGGTGGCAAAAAAATAAAAATGCTGATTAAAGTTTTAATAACAACAGCAGCGATGTTCACTTTGAAGTGATGAAATTGCTCTTTTAAAATATTACTTTCATACTTACTTTTATATTATATCATGTGTACTTATGTATGTACAGTTTTATGTTTATGAACTGTGATGACTGAATATTTGTAAAGTGAATTCTAAATAAAAAAAAAAACATCATTAATCAATCCGTTGGTTGTGGGCTGCTTCAATGTTTTGTGTCATGTTTATTGTGTTTTTAAAGTGTTTTGTTGTTTTTTGTACCGCCAACTGCAGATCAAGTTTCCCCTTGAGGTACAAATACATCTCTAATGAACTCTGCACTCTGAACGGATTTGTTGAATCTCGGCTACTGCGGTATTCCTTTAATTGTAATTGGGATATTTCGGATAGCCCGTGAAGGCAGCATAAGAAATTTGGCTTCTTCCGCGTTTGTTTACCTGCACCTCGGGAGTTTCACCCTTATGGGCGTTTGTTTCTGAATTGAACAGGTCGCAAAATAACAACGTTTTATATGTGTGTCCTTGTCTGAGTTATAGGTAGAAAGAGAAGCGAAAGCGAGAGGGAAATGCACTGAGAAAGTTTAACCGCAAAAAAGGCAGTTTTAAAAGTTTTGTTTTCGTTAAAGTTAGCTGAAGTTGTTCACAATGGGATGTTGTAACAGCACCGAGGTAAGTCAGCTACAATATGATGTAGCTAAGTTATGGCTTCAAAACTTGAAAACTGTAACGCTAATGCGCAGAGGAGTTGGAGACAATCTGTTTAACGATAGCGTCACTTCTTCAGCAGTGGCAGCTTGTTTTACAGCAGCAGCAGCTGCAACACAGTGATATTTGTCTGCTGATTTTGGACCTGCGGGGACGCTATACAGCTATACTGCGCCGCAGCAGCCACAACAAAACAGAATAAAGGATATCTGTGTTATCTTTAATTGTCTTATTATTTATGCCTTGGCAGGGCAAACGTGATTGGAAACCACTGGAGCAGCGCAGCTGCACGGACATCCCATGGCTCATCATATTCACATTGTTTTGTATTGGGATGGTAAGTTTTCAGTTGAATGTGCGTTTACACCGACTTACCATTTTATTATGTCCACCAAGCTATAGCTAATGCAGTCACAACAACAGATCTGCAATAAGTCTTACATTTATGAGGGTAAACATATTACATGTTTTTGAAACTTTTTTAGATGTGTGGTCATTTTGGGGACTAATTTGTGTAGCTGTTGTATTGCATTGTTTACGACTCTAATACATTGTCCACCCCATTTATATCAGTTAAGGTGGTATTGTATTGTAATACAGTTCCACATCACCACCAGTTGTTGTGTATTCATGCATTTCTGTCTATATGCTTGCATGGTATACTGACGAATGCTTAGAAATAAAGTTGGAGATCAGTGAAGTGGCCCTTTAATGCAAACAGTTGCTAAACTTTGCATAGCTGTGCAACTTTAGTCATTTTGTAGGCTGTAGTTTGAAATACATTGTGTTAGACTGTGAGGTGTTTGATATTAAATCCTCCCTTGCTGATATAAATGGGGTAGAAAAATAATTAGAAATACCTGTTAGTGTAACACAAAATCACTTCAACAGCACCACAAACTACATCCTCCTAAATGACCTTAAAACTGAACCAACACATCTCTAAAACAGTTTCAACAAAAACTGAACATTATAACCTTAACAAAGGTATGTATTGCTGGACTGTTGTATTAGACTGCATTGTGAGTTTACCATAAAACTGTAACCAAAGTGGTTGGCAAATTTAAAAATCAAGTTTTGGTTCTAGATTTTGTCAAAATAACCGATTTAAAGATGAGTTCATGGTGCTATTTATGTGTGTCATCTGCAGGTGTGTATATGTGCCTTTCCCATCGCCACAGGAGCTGCCTCAAGGCTTATCTCAGGATATGACAGTTATGGCAACACCTGTGGCAAGAATAACCCCAAGATCGAGGGAGTACCCCTCAGTGGCCAGGACATGACAGAAAAGAAGTTAGTCGGATTTGCTACTTTCTTTGTGACAGGGGTTTATTTACATCAAATTCATCTTTTTCTTGTATTGAATATGCAGAAATGTAGTTCAAACATATTTTAACTTGCTCTGTTTTCCTGATTAGATCGCCTACAAACAAACATTTAGTTATAGATTCAGTATATTAAAGGAGACATCTTGAGGTCCCCCGCCCCCCTCATACCCCCCCCTCCACCTCTGTAGTTGAAGGCGTTTAACATTACTTGTGTGCATGCAAGGATTGCATCATGTAATCCTAATCTAATTTGCCACAAACAAACCGGTTTGTAAACACATCAGTTTACCTCCCATTCTGGCTTACATAGTTGATAGGGTTCAGCTGTCCAGACCGTGACCTTCTTACATTCATCTGGAAATTACACATTGCAAATAGCAGTATAATAATTGACTCTTACACAGAAGCTGTAGAAGCTTCCAATAGAAGACGTTAAGACAAATGCACAAAATGTGTTTTCTCTGTCCAAGACAGTGATGTTAGGTCTGTTCGAGCAACCCATTTGCATAAATTGAAGAGAATAAGATGTCATCAGAGGTCAGAAGGTTAATGTAGATTAATATCACCAACACAGTTCTACACTGACTCATGTCGCGCTGTGCTCTGCTGCACTCCGTTTCTCGCATATCTGACTGAATATCATAGTTTAAGGGCATATCTCACTTTTTATAGTTTTTTTCACTAAGAAAAGACTGGGTTAATGGGTATTTTTATTGCCCGGACAGAATTGTCACAAAATCTCCTCTTGTCATAATTTATGTGAGAAGTCTTTGATTTTATTCCTCCTTTGGGCAGTAGCTTTCCATCAGCATGCCGCCTGTAGGCCCAGTTTTACTGGAACAATGGGTCATGCTTTATTGATGGGCTGATTGTCCATGGAGGCTTTGACTAAAAGGCGTTTCGGCTACAAAGACGGATCTGTGCGACAGAGTAGCAATGTCTCCATCTTAAATCTGCCTAGACAGAAGAGTCCCAACTGGCGTAGTTATAACCAAATATACTGATATGTTCAAAAGAAAGTAGTTGCTTATTTTAAAAGGAAGGGTAGCACTTTATATTGACCAGTTAATTAATCTGAATGTTTTCTTCTTATCAGGTATGTTTTCTTTCTAGATCCTTGCAACCTTGATTTAATCAACAGGAAGATCAAGTCGATTGCTCTGTGTGTCTCCAAATGTCCTGCTGCTGAACTGAAAGATTACAGCGATTTAAAGCAGTTTGCTCTGAATAATGGTGAGAAAAGGATACCAGTGAAAATGTTTTAGAGAATATGTGGTCCACTGTATTACAGGAGAGTTTCAGTTTACTGATATTTACATGTATTTATGAGAAATGTTGTACTTAAATAGGACATACATTGAATACCGCTATAATTACTTGCAGACGCGTATTAAATATGTTGAACATGTTATCTAATTTTTGGTTTTCCTGTTGATAGGATCTCAACTTTGCTCCTATGATATTTCTCCTACGAGATACACAAGCTCTTCAGACAGATTCACTAAATGTCCCAAACTCCCTGTTCCATCAAGGTAATCAAGCATATTCTTTTTGATTAATTATCAACTCCTAAACAAGAAGGTTACGTCTCACTGGCCGAGACTACATTCTTTCCAGCATCAGTTTTCCCCTGTTTTTAGTGCCATTATAGTTATTTTTTTGGAAAAGGGCACATCCAGTTTGGGCTGGTCAAGGGTTTAGAGAAGCTGATGTGGGTACAATATGTTTAAACTATGACAGCAAATGACAAAGATGTGTAATGTCTTTAACGTTTATATAGTGAACATATTTTAAATTAAAGGCATAGGGATAACATCACAGATCCAGTGAGTTCAGACCCACATCATGAGTAAAGGAAGTCCACCATTCATTCAGTCACTATTTCTTTTTTTTTATTTCAGTGGTTAATTCCAAAACAAAATTTCGCACAAATATGCACTGTAGCCTAACTTAAAAGCCAAATAAATAATGTAGAAAGCTCTAGGTAATCTGCCATAGTCCATAGTCCTCTACTTCAAGCACTGTCCATTAAAAATAAATAAACCCATGTTCTTCATCTTTGTCATGCTTGTAGTAAACCTGTCCCACTGTTACACCGCTGTATTCCTGTGGATATCGGATGCTATGCAGAATTCGCCCAGGCATTCATCACATTTGTCAGTGACAACACAGTGCTGCGCCGGGTCATTGCTGGGGTGATGGCCAGCAAGGAGATCATCATGGGCCTTTGTTTGCTGGCTTTAGGTAAAACACACACCTTGGGCATTATTTTAGGCATTTTATGAATTGTTTTTATCCAATGAAAGAATTTATTTGTATGGTTTTGTTGTTTTTTATTTTAATTTTATTTTTTTTGCTGCTGCTCCCACTGCACAGCCGTAATTGCTCATGAGGACTCAGTAGCAGTGGTGGAAGAAGTATTCAGATCCTTTCCTTAAGTAAAAGTACTAATACCACACTGTAAAAATACTCTTGTTACAAGTAAAAGTCCTGCATTGAAAATGTTACTTGAGTAAAAGTATGTAAGTATCAACAGGAAAATGTACTTAAAAACCCTCACATTTTAGAAACTTGAAACGATCCAAACAGTTCTGTCAATCAACTAAATGTTTAATCGGCTAATGATTTCAGCTGGACTTGTAGGCCGTTATATTGTTGGGTAGTTTAATTTACAATAAAACATCAGATTTTATAAACTGCATGAGTTTTTTGTGCAAAAATCTTCATTTTAAAGTAACTAGTAACTAAAGCTGTCAGATGAATGTAGTGGAGTAAAAAGTACAATATTTCTCTCTGAAATGTAGCGGAGTAGAAAGGGGCATGAAAAGAAAAGGCACAAGTAAAGTACAAGTACCTCAACTTTGTACTTAAGTATAGTACTTGAGTAAATGTACTTAGTTACATTCCAACACTGGTCAGAAGGAAGGCAACCTTTTTGAAGCAAAGCTATTTTTGTCATGAAAAATAACAGGAAATGTCTGAGTGGTTACAGACTTGTATCCGCTGAAGTTTAGCCCACAGGCATTCATTTAAGGTTGGCTGTAACTCCTCCCATTGCTAAAGCAAAAATACAGAACTGATCCCATGTCAATTTTATCTCTTTTGTCTCAATTATTTGATCTGTCTGGTTTGTATTGATTGTCAAGGCCACATCATTTATAGCAGGACAGTTTCCACATGTGGGATGTCTGGGCTTTTCTCATTCACTTATGGTTTTAATGGCATACAAAACCCCATGGCTTAATTGCATTGCATTGCATAGTTCAGTGTATGTTTAAGATAAAGCAATATTTTATCAAACCTCACAATGAACAGATATAACTTAAAAACTCCGCACTTTTCATGATGTAACATGTTCCATGTTAGTAGTGTTTATATTCTAATATGATGCACTGTTATTTTTTTCTTCTCAGTCCTGTCCCTGATCATGATGGTTGTCATTCGTTACATCTCCAAAGTGCTGGTGTGGATTCTAACAATTCTGGTAATCATTGGCTCTATAGGTAACTTTCAAACGCATACATACATGTTCTCGCACCTACGCATCCAATTTATTTTGACATGTTTCAATATGTTCATGTTTTATTTTGGCTCTCTCAATGACATTATTTTGATACAAGACCACAGCACAGGATGTTATTGTATTCAGGTTTGGACTCTTTTCTGCTCTGATCTTTTACAGGTGGGACAGGTGTCCTCTGGTGGCTCTATGCGGACCACAGGAGAGCCCTTGATAATAACACCTTATCAGTATTTGGAAAAGAAGTTGCCTCAGACAATGTAAAGGCCCTGCTTGTGTATGCAATTGGTGCAACAATTTTCACGGTATGTCTGACTGCACAGGTACTGTACAGTATGTGTGCATGCATTTGGTGATACAGTGTCCTATATTACATTACACGTTATTTAGCTGACACTTTTATCCAAAGCGACTTACAGTTGCTACATATGTCAGAGGATGCATGCCTCTGGAGCAACTAGGGGTTAAGTGTCTTGCTCAGGGACACATTGGTTGATGTATTGCAGTGGGAATTGAACCCAGATCTCCCACACCAATGGCATGTGTCACATCCACTGTGCCATCACCACCCTATATCACTAGAGCAGTGTTACTCATTGCGCGGCTTACGAGCCTCCTGCGGGTCGCCAAGCTTTAATTTGTGGCTCGCATGGCAGTCAGTAATACGGTGATATGATCATGCAGTCAATACAGATATTTCATAAAAAAAATTTAAAAACAAGCAGGGCTATAACATAACCCTAGGTCTGCTCTATTACAAATAATTTATATATAAAAAAAAATACCCAAAACAGTGGCATTATAAGATGGAAATATAGACTACATATTTAAACTTGCTCTGCCCTTCCGTCCACACCACTGACTCACTGCGGAGTTGTCAGTGTGGGCGGTCTTTGTAGCTCTTAACAACAAATGTGCTCTTGGATGGTTAGATACATATTGGGCTAATGTTAAAATAAAATTGCAAATTGTATGTTCAGGAATGACTGATTGATAAGCAGACATGCTATTTAGGACTGGATGTAACTTTTGATACTTTGTGGTAAAAGTGGTTCTCTTATTGACTTTGTCCTATAAGTGTGGCTCTCATGAAAACTAGAGAGTAATATTAGTTTTTCGTCATAGTAAAATACACGTTTTTAGTACTAAACAGCCTGTGGGATTTAGACACGGTAAGATAGGAAGGGTAAATTCATGTAAAGTAACCAAAAATTGCCGGTGCAACACAAATGTCTTCTTACTTTTATAGTTTTATTTTTTAAAGGGTATAACCGTGACTAACGTTTCGATGTAAGGTTACATCTTCATCAGTCTTTGGAGAGAATGGGCAATGAATCCCTTAATAAGAATCGGTATCAATAAATTTGTGTCTTTCTGTTCAACTGACGGGAAAAGGTGTGCGTGCTTAAACTGAATTCCTTAATGCTACAGCTCATTTTAATGGATTCATTAGATCACCGTTCTTTGTGTAACCCTGCAGGTAGTTCTCCTGCTGGTGATGTTCTTCATGAGGAAGCGTGTGGCTCTCACCATCTCCCTGTTCCACGTGGCTGGTAAAGTGTTCATCCACCTTCCCCTGCTGGCTCTGCAGCCTTTCTGGACCTTCCTTTGCCTCATGCTCTTCTGGGTCTACTGGATCGCTGTGCTTCTCTCTCTCGGGACTTCAGGTGAGGACAGAGGCTAGTGGGGAGCCCCAGTACTGGTAGTTCATTTATGTGGATGTTGGTCAAAACTGCATTCGCAATTCAGAATGCCATATTGGTGTGTACATGCTTCAGAAGGGTTTTTGTTGTTAATGCAGCGCACAGACTATAGTTCCTAGCATCACATGTGTCAGTGGTACCATTCCCAAACAAGTAGAATATTAAGTTTGGAACTTGTGACATTTTGTCTTGGTTTCGTGGCATGACTAAACTCCCACTTTTGGAATCTTGTGCCAGTCTCGTGATGGAGTCAAAGAACTTCTCTCTTCATCTCCCACTTCTCTTTTCCACAGTTGATTTTTAATTCCAGCAAAGTATGAAAAACAAAGGGCCAGCACAAATTAAGTCAAAACATCACATTTACTTGCTTCATGATTACTATTTTCTGTGTATTTTGGTCTCATTGTAATGCATTTGTATTGAAATATATATTATAGAGTGAAACTTTCCTAGGGCGTTAGTTTAGTTAAATGAAAACTTTGAGTTGTTTGACCCCTCAGAAGTGTGGAAATAGTATACATCTCAGACAGTTGGTCCCCAGCTAATTTGGGAATCGTGTTCAAAGTTTTGAGTTCATGAAGTTGTGACAAAGTAGTCAATCATACATCAATTACAAATAAAAGTCAGACAAGGTACAATGTATTGCTCTTGTTTCCTGGTAGGATGCTTAAAAAATATCAAGGCAATATAGAGGGATGTACAGTAGATGCAAATGTTTTAGGTCTCGTGTAAAATGACTCTGACTGAACAGTACAACATCCGACCCAAACTCACACTTGTGTTCCTTCACAGGCACACCAGTAAAGAACAACTCTACAGGCGTGGTTGAATATCAAATGCAAGGGCCTCTGCAGTACTTGGTGTGGTATCACGCTGTGGGTCTCATCTGGATCAGTGAGTTCATACTTGCCTTCCAGCAAATGACCATCGCCGGAGCTGTGGTCACTTACTACTTCACAAGGTACGAAAGAAGTTCACATGGAAGGCTTAACGTTGTCTTTGCTGTTTCTCATACTTATTTGAAAACTATGTTTTTAGGCAGTATAATTTCAATTATGTCTTCCCTCTCTATCTGATTAACTTAAGGAATAAGTCCCAGTTGCCAGCAACTCCCATCCTCTCCTCCATGGTACGTACCATCCGCTACCATCTGGGTACTCTGGCCAAAGGCTCCTTCATCATCACGCTTGTTAAGATCCCTCGTCTCATCCTAATGTACATCCACAGCCAGCTCAAAGGAAAGGTGAGCTGTGAAATGATGCAAAGTTGTTGTTTTTTTAAATGCTGCAAACTCAAAAACTCTATTATGGCCTCATGTTGACCTTTTTAGGTTAGAATCACCAGTACTTTTGAGTCATACATTTTTATTAAGTTTGTTAACCTGTGAATTTCTTAATTTTCCACAGGAAAACGCATGTGCTCGCTGCATGCTGAAAGCTTGTGTCTGCTGTCTGTGGTGTCTTGAGAAGTGCCTTTCATACTTAAATCAAGTAAGTAATTTCAGGTTGGTGAAGGAAGAAAATCTAGTATACTGTACAGTGGAAACCAGATCCTAAGTATTTACACTGTCCATATTGCATTATTTCAGAATGCTTACACTGCGACAGCCATCAACAGCACCAGTTTCTGCACCTCTGCCCGGGACGCATTCCTTATCTTGGTGGAGAATGCTCTCCGAGTGGCCGCCATCAACACTGTGGGCGACTTTGTCCTCTTCTTGGGAAAGGTACCTCACAGAGAAATATTCTGCTGTATTGTCCACTGAAACAAACTCCACACAAACCAAACTGGCTTTAATGTTTTCTAACTTGTCTTATATCTGTACTCTCAGGTGCTTGTTGTCTCCTGTACAGCTTTCGCCGGCGTCCTGGCTCTGAACTACCAGAGGGAATACACCGTGTGGGTCCTGCCTCTTCTCATCGTCTGTCTGTTTGCCTTCCTGGTGGCTCACTGCTTCCTTTCTGTCTTTGAGAATGTGGTGGACGTTCTCTTCCTCTGCTTTGCTGTGGACACAAAGTACAATGATGGCAGCTCTGGGCGCGAGTACTACATGGACAAGGCCTTAATGGTGAGAGGATAGTGTGTTTTAAAGAGAATATAAATGCTAACAACTAATGTACTAACAAAAAACAATTCCTTCAGAGGGCATTTTTCTGCCCCTGTGAGTTTTAGAAGCATTTTGTGCTTTTGGGGGCTCAATGGGAATCGTGCAAGAACCAACCGTACGAACATCCGGGTGATTTAACAGTGTTTCCTTTAGGATTTTTTTTTTTAGCAGTTGGGGCAGGTCTGTCCGAACAACAACTGGACATGTCCAATAACTAATAATAATTAGTTATTATTATTAATAATAATAATTAAAAGGCAACCGCGACTACATGTTTTTGTACAGCCCTATTTCTGATACGGGGGTGGCAGAAATTTTGTTTAAGATCATTTGTGGCACTAACAATATTTCTAAATTTGGCATATTTTGGCACAGTAACTTCACAGTAACTTTTACATTTCAGTAATTATTTGATCAAAGAATTCTCGCACACCTACAGCTGCCTCCGGGTCTTTCTGCAGGTTGCTGTACAGTAACTTCCTTTTTTGCCCCCGACGACCTCTGGTCCCCTAATACCACTGCTGACTCCGACAGTAGATTTGAACCTCTCGCGGTCTGAAATTCGTTTCATTCATTTTGGTAACATTTTCATGACTGAAACTCAACCTCAAACAAAGCACAACAGGTTGCCATAAATGGCAATTTTAGGAGCTTTCATTATGTTAATGATTAAATCTCACGATTCATCGGGCTAAAATAAGCAATTTACGAGTTTTAGTTTGTCCAGTTAAGAGAGTTTGGTGAATCTAACTTGGCCCACTTGTATGAACAAACCTCACAGAATTACATTTCTTGTAACGTTTTTTTTGTTCATTGATTTGTTTTGAGCCAGTGGTTTGTGTGACGTTGGCCTTTTCTTTTACACTGTTGTGCAGTGCCTACATTTTCAAATGCTTCAGGCTTTTTGTTTTTTTTCTTCTATCAAAAACTGTCCATGTTTCTAATCCAGAGCTCATTAGAAAGACACACTTGGCCATTGGCTTTCAGTGAATCATGCACAGTGACCCTGGAGGACATTTTGTGTGAATTCATATATAGAAATTTGGCAACTAAAATCCAAGAAGGGTATTCCTAGTTGACATTTTTGATTTCTTCGATATTTATGAACTTAAAGGAACATTTTTCCCTCAAGCCCCAATGCTTTCTGATTATTATTTTTTTACCATAAGACCATCATTCTTAGCATTGTATGATAATCATATTGTTTTATATACAACAAGAGTAAAATAACTGTTTTTTCTTTCCCTCCCCAGGAATATGTTGAGAACAGTAAGAAAGGTTTGTACAAGCCTGGTGATGGAGATGGACGGGAGATGAAGTCCATGGTGAGTTGAAAATATTTGTAGTCTTCACACCCATATGAAAGCTGTTTTCATATATGTCCCACTAGAACATTTATGTCTCATTCAGAGCAAATAGATAAGCTAACCTTTAGGGTATGTGTGATACTAACACTGTGTGTTATGTGGTTTCTTGCAGGCACGTGGAGGGACTTCTGCTTGACCAAGCGCCAGAAAGACAGCCAAAACCACTAAAAATACACCAAAGCCTAACTCGTAGTTTACTAGCATTTCACTACAGGGACATCAGTAAGATGACTAACTCTGTATACAGAAGCTACACCGCGTTTCAGCAAAAGATCCAATGGGTTTTAATTTTTAATTTCTGAGTAGGTAGGGAGTGCGTATTTAAAGTTTGACACTAATAGCTATAGTATGTCAAAAGATTATTTGGGAGTGTTTTGTTAATTTTTTTTCTTACTGTATAACTGAGTTTTCTTTTTATTCCATTTTAAATAACATGAGCGATTTAACATGGTTTAACATGTGTGGTTTTACTTGTATAATTATTGTTAGCTGTAGTTTGGTTTGGTGTACATTTTTGAATGGATAGCTAACTGTGTTTTGTCAAAGGCTGTTCACGTTGTTTTATTACTTCTAAAATTTTATACTTAAAGAAATTAAAACACAAAGTTGTATTGTTTGATCTTTTGTCCACCTCTAAAAAACCCTGCATTAGTCATACAGAGTGTCTCCTTTCAGCCACAGGTCTATTGCAGGCCACTTCTCTGAATTTCATCTGAGATATCTGAGCATGTACAGTATGGTCATTATGATATTAAATCCTGGCAATTATACTGTACATCAACCACTTCTAGTCAGCAGGGGGCAGCTAATGAATGGAAACACACAAATATTCAGTTTTAGATTTAAATAATACAATATATAACTTTGTTATAATTACATTATCAAGAATAGACCGAGACCAATTCAATTATATCAAATAATGTTTACTTGCAAGTAGGGTCAGTTTACAGCACTCACAGCATAAGTACAGAAAGTGACTCCCAAATAAGCCTTCTACAACAGCTTTTGTAATACAACGTAGAATGTGATAAAACTATAGTCATAATAAAGAGTCATTGTCGTCAGTTATCTCAGTCAAGGAGCGCCTGTTCTTTCCCCAGCATCACACCGTGCTGTAGACAAGGACAGACCGTGGCTGCCAGATACCACATGGCGACAGCAGCAACAATATTTTGTCTTGTTATAATGCAAACAGTTTTAATACTAATCAGAAAAAAAGTATATATTATAATTTTTCTGACAAACTATAACAGAGTATATAATATATATATATATATATATATATATATATATATATATATATATATATATACACAACATATAGATGTTAAATAGACATTTACTGTTATTTATACTGTGACTTGTGGCGCTGCCCTGCGGCAACACGGACACCGTCTGCTATGTTGTTTTTTCTCTTAAACACACACATGTACATTTTTACTTTTCTTTCACCAGCATTTTATGTTGATAAGACGGCTTTCCCTTACTGCACATATTATGACGACTATTATGATGTGTGGCAGTGAGCATGTCCATGCAGAGTGATGCAGCAGTCTGTGTACTTTATGTATGTGAATGTGTATGCACTATGCTATGTTGAATTCTTTAAACAGCAGATATTGTTTGTCCCAAGTAAAATTACCTTTGGGACAATACAATCGATCTTATATATAATATATAATACAACATATAACTATAACAGGAAGTGTAAATACAATGTATGCTAGTTAATAGATTAGTCTGTTGAGGATATCTCTGTTAGGTTACTGTTCCTAAATCTCAGGGTCCACTGACATAACGTATAAAAGGTTATGTGCAGGAGACAAAGCTTATAGAAACATATGGAAAGCTGCACTTACATCAGAATGTTCCTTAAAAATTAATTTAGAGATTTCAGGTTGTGTTAACAAAATGAATCATGTTTAATTTTCTAGGGTTAGATGCCCAGTTAAACCTAAACTTTAACACAAAATATAAAATTTCATCTGCCTCCTCAAATGCAACACAGACAAGAAAATCATTGAGACAGTGAAGCTGCGGTGTTTAACTTTAACCACCTGAGGGCAGCAAATCCTGTAAAATAAATGACGTTTCCATTGTAAATCCACTTTAGATGTCGTGCCCTTCAAAAATAATGAGAACAAAATGACTTTTTAACCTCACTTTAAATTCACTTAAGGCAAATAAATGTTATTACTAATTTGTATTTCTCATTACTTTTTCTACGTCATTCCACATTTCATGACATAATTCAAATCTAATTGAGATAACATGAAACCTAAATTAAGTAGTTGGTAACTTGTGGGACACTGGGTGAACATATGTAAAACTGAGTTTTATATATATATATATATATATATATATATATATATATATATATATATATATATATATATATATATATATATATAGATGAAATGTATTTGGATAGTTACAACACAACTGAACCAATATCTTCCAAATATACTCTTTCATTTTGACAATAGCTGTATTTTTGCAGGTATCTCTAAAACATTTCACCACATATTTTATCTCCTTATCTACATGTACAAACACAGTTATACATTTTTGTTGTACATTTGTAAAAAAAATTAAACCTATTCTAAAGTGTATTTTTTTCCTTACAAGTAAGTTATTGAAGTTACAATACCATGTTTTTTTTGATCACCATGGAGGTAACGTGACCTGCCATGAATCTGATTACCCATGATTGTAGCCACAATCTACTCATGTATAGATTACTGCCTCATGCCCTCTAGTTTCTTTCCAATACAGCATTGACCAGGCTAGAATCAAGCAACTAAGCAGTTAGAGGTAATTGATGGGAAAGCTCTCTCTGCGCACTGCTGTCCGCCTCCATAAAACGCAGGAATCCAGAGAAAAACAGCTCAATGGCTGATAGTGACTCACACAAGTGATTTCTCTATTACTTACAGAACACTAACCATTCCTGGAAGCCCTTTGTCATTGGACAGAAAGATGGGAAAACACATTCTGCTGGAGGCTGTCTCAGCAGGAAGCAGCAAGATCCAACAGCCTGAATTGGAATGTTTTTTATTTTCACTTGAATAATTCAGATTATGATTATTGTTGATTTGATATGATTTGTTATTATAGTGAACAAAGCAGGCAGACTTGGACATGTGTGTGAGTTAATGGCTGGTGTTTACTGAGCCATGAGCTACATCCTTAAAATAGTCTTCTTAATCTTTGAAATAAGACAACTAAAATCAGATTTCTGTAAATTATACTGTATTTTGGACACTGTGAGAAAATTAAAATATATATCATTATACATATTTTATATTATACAGTATATATTATTATCTGCTGCATACTGTAAAGTATCTGCATGCACATTCATTGCAGTTTCTCAGAATACATTTGAAATGAATCCCACATATGTATTTTTTAAGCCCTTCTTGATATTTTAAAACCTCTGTCTCAACATTCTGAAGTAAATGTGCATTTTATTTATTTATTTTGCATGACAGGTACTGTATATCATCCTATAGTGTTCTCGGCCCAGGCAATGTATGAAATAATAATTTGCTTCTTGACAGAAGCTCTAAAGCTCTGATTCAACTGGTAAATAGTTTACAACCATTAAACCTGTTCTGCCCCATCCTATATGGATGTCTGTTGTTTGCGCTGACTCTGGCGCTGTAACATGAGCCTGCTAAGTGTATGTGTGTGTGTGTGTGTGTGTGTGTGTGTGTGTGTGTGTGTGTGTGTGTGTGTGTGTGTGTGTGTGTGTGTGTGTGTGTGTGTGTGTGTGTGTGTGTGTGTGTGTGTGTGTGTGTGACAGAGAGTGTATTGACCAAACAGTGACTTTACCATTAAGGTGAGCCATACTGCCTCCTCAGCAGCTCAGCCCAGGAAGCTCAGCTCAGACCTTTTCAATGGTGCTTACATTTAATACATAAACAAGACTTCAACGAGGAAAAGAGCTCACAATGCTGCTGTAGACATGCAAACAGAGAGTAAAGCTCTTAAAAAGAAAATAGGACTGTGATCATAATGATCATAATACACATCCATACACATAGGTCAACAGTCAATCGACACAGTGTATTGTGTAGTATGGCTGGGCGATAAGTTTTATTTCATTTTTATTTTATTTCATTTATTAATTAATAGGACATTAATCAACATTTCTGTAAATGTGCCAGTGTTTTTTAGTGCTGACTAATTTTCAGTCATTTGGCTAGATGTTTTGCAACCAGTGAGGTGATAGTTAAAACTTACAGACAGAAGACAACAAGACACCATAAAGAACGCAACAGCAACAAAATAAGCATTCCCAAGACATATTGTGGAAATATGGTATCGATTGTATGATTATTATTATTTTAAAATATTTATGTACCAGTTTACCATGATATGGCAAATGCATACAAAACGAAAAGCATTTAAACTGAAGCTGAGGTTCAAAGATCATTCTTAAAGTGCTCAAAAAATGCTGATGAAGATGAGATATGATCGCAAGCTCAAAACTAGCCACTAAATGGACCTTGTTGTTAGCATTGTTCCACATTGAACTGAGATGGTTCTGCTGCTGCTATATACATGTCAATATCAATATATTATGTCCAATAATAACTCAAACTTAGTAAGTGATCACACCTCATACAGCAACAATATCTCATCATGCACCAGAGTGCGGAAGTGATGAAATAACCTGCGTCACACACAATTTCTTATCCAAGAAACCTGATTTCCTAACATCATAAGTGCTTCCTGCGCTTTCAGGCATTTCCCATCAGCACTCAGTAATGCTGTCTCCCCATACACTGGCAGATCACTTTTTATTGTTGGATGGCCTCCAACAACAGGCTCCAATGTGTGGAAATTAGCCACAGAGATGGTATCGCTACACATTTCTATGGTCAGCACAGACAGGCAGAGGAAAAGTGTGTGAAAAGGAAAATTTGATATTTACCCAGTGACTTCCCTATCTGGAGCTGGGTTGCCAATGCGCACACACGCACGCACGCGCACGCACACACACACACACACACACACACACACACACACACACACACACACACACACACACACACACACACACACACACACACACACACACACACACACACACTTTGTGTTCTTCTTACAGCAAAAAAAGGGAAAACAACTTTTCCAGCTCAATGAATGCTTCTTTTTCCTGTAATACTTGCTCATTTAGGGTTTGTGTTTTGCGCTACATATGTTTACTGTACATGTGCTTATATGTGCTGTGTGTATGCATGCATGCGGCTGGGGCAGTGGCTCATAAAATATTCACCTGTTCTTTTCCTACATAATGCAGTAATGTCCCTGCACACAGACCTCATTGCCTACAAACAAGCAGAGTTTGTCACGCCTGACTGTCAGCACTTATGGCAGGTGTTGTGTCATTTCATTTTAGGAACTCATTACAGCTCTAAACAACAGCTGTACGCCCTAAAAGGGTGTGGGAGGGTGAGGGCTTGTGGTACTTCTCAGTTCCCACATGCTAAATAAAATTATATATCCTCCTCAACTTTTATAGTACAGAAGCCCAGCAGCTTGTCTGTCTTTTCCTAAATATAAGCGCGTAAATAAAGAACCGAAACAATAAACATGGAACAGAAACTTTCGGAAACACAAGCTGCATGCATCTATGTTCGTCCTCCAGCACGTAATACTACGCAGTCAGGCAAACATTGGTCAATACAGCTTTTATTTCAGCAAATCATACATACACTGTAAAAAAATGCATCTGTATCCTTACCTTTAAACACTATCAAAGCTGTGATGACAGTGTGTGATTGGTTGAGATTGGCTACAGTGTCTGAGGTCATCAAAATGATTTGCATGTCATCACACTTGTGAAATAGCACACTTTAAGACTGAAATGTTTTCCAGTTCTTCAAGTGAATTGGAATTCCAAGTTAAAAGGAATGAAGGGAGCAAAAAAAACAAAACAAAAAACACTATTGGACGGTTCGATGGCACTTTTCAGGTCTTAACATGGAATTTCAACAGATGTTTGATTTAAAATGAAGCCCGAAAGGCAGATTAATAATTGAAAATTAGGATTAACATAGGAGCTCAGATAATCTCAGGTCTGCATAAACAGTCACAGGACTTGTCAAGACTACACAAATCTAGGATCAGTTTCAGTTTTCAACCCTGACAGATATTCACTATAAGTAGTTAGAGCAGATTAGGTAAAAATCAAGCTTTTGAAACAAAGTAAAAGCAAAACACTGTAAGATGATCATCTTTTTTTTCTAATAAAGCTTTCTAAACCAAAGCTTCCTCTAGCCAGTGTATTAATATATAAAACATTTTCAAATCCAGCAGAATCTAAGTGTTTGTATGCCTTAACTGCTAAGTATATCTGTGCTTCTCTACATTCTAGCTATCCTATGTAACAAATCAAAGATCTGAAATATGGCCTATGTAACACCATCGTAAGAGAGACCCAAAACACAAGCCATGCCAAAACCCAAATAGTATCCAAGCTTTGACAGTAATGCCACTCTTATGCAGTGTAATAACAAGCTAAAGTCAGTCCAGTAATGCATGCTTCTCACACCATCACCACCATCTGTCCTCACCGGTAAAAGCCACACCTCACCCTTTATCCCCTGTCAGACATTTTAACAGGTCTGCAAGTTTCTGTGGTTTTATTACTGTGCAAGAAGAGAGTTATTCTGTTACACTGTGTGCTCAAATCATGACTCATATCTGAACAGTTAAAACATTACCTCCACTTCTGAGCTGTGATGAGGTTTTCTTTGAGCTCACTGACATATATTAAAGGTCAGTCAACTTTTTATTTTTTTTTAATTATCAGACAGATTTGTGGCTTAAACAGTTTATAACTATGCAAGTGCAGTTTCATCTGTACACGCTTGAGGGAATTTCCCCCCCCCTCAAGCAACATTATGTTTTGAGTTCCACAAAGGTTTTAGCCTCTGGTTCTACAGACTGAAACAACATCACACAGTATTAGACATGCTACGACAAATCTGTTTCATCTTCTGTATTCGTCCGACTATGGATTAGAAAAATAGATAATAATATTTTCAGCCTAACACCACCAGCCAAGCAGTAATTTGTCTTTCCCTGTTGCTGAGCCTTTGAGATGATTTGACTTGATTTGTGTCTCTGTGAAAACAGCAAGCATGTCGGTTCTGATTGTTATCCAACTCGCACTGTTGTTTTTTGCCTTAATTCTCCTAATGAAGCATGTCTAACTGTTATCTTGTTTTTTTCACACAGTTACAGTCACAGTTACAAATCAAGATCAAAAGAAACCTAAAGAGTGCAATATTCTCTTATCTACATCATCAACATCCCACCTATACACAGGAACATTTGATAAGGAGTAACAGGGTGGGGGAGCGGGGGTGTGGAGGGGAGGAAGAGGATGAAGGAATGAAGAGGGGGAAATCTCTTTAACGTTGCGCCCTAGGCATCAACACACTCAGGCATCAGAGTGCTGCATAAGGACAGGACACACTAGAAGACATGGACCGTCCCATGAAGGGAGAGGTCTTTGCACATATGACCAAATCCAAAGCACGGGATTGGTTTGTCGATTAGTCCTTAGTCATGTTCTCTGGTTGGCTGACACACAAGTGAACAAGTGCCATTAACCAATCATATTTAAAGAGGAAGAGAAATAATAAACATTTGCCAGAAATATATTTTTTTTTTGTGTGTTTTTTAAAACTTATGAACAAACAATACACATAGAGTAGTCCATAGGCTGTTAGTACGATTAAGTATCTGCCTGGGGAGTCACCTAGAAACGTGCAGTTTGACCAAACAAACAGTTTTCTCTTTTTTTCTTTTCTTTTTTGAAATTACGACAGATATTCGTCGTTGAAATCGTCATCATCCTCATCTTCGTCGTCCTCATCGTCCATCCCAGCCTGGTCGTTGAGCACAAAGGAATCTTCATCGTCAGCAGTGAACAGCGAGTCTCCGCTGCCGAGGTCTCCAGAAGACTCCAATATCACGCCTACAGTAGAAACGCGGAATAAACCAAATCTTACAATTAAAGGAGACGTTTTGGGGAACAGTTAGTACTTATATAAGAAGATTGACACCGCTTTCATGTCTGCATGTTCTATATGAGCTGATAAGTTTAGCTTAGCATAAAGCTACCTAGCCTGGCAACCTCACAGTGAGGACAAGGCTCAAGGAAGTTACCCGGCCAATAAATATTATAACACATAAGCCCCATAGAAACCACAAATAGTCATTTTGTTTTGCACACATTTAAGCAAACAAGACATTTGTCAGTAAGTAAGCCTTAGAGGTGTTGGTGGGAGGATTTTTTACCTTTGCAGAGAGCCAGGATTTCTGTTTCCAGTCTTTATGCTGAGATAAACTACATACTTAACTTGAAAAATATCTAATTGAACGGACAGATACGACCAAACTGTCAATCAATTTCTATAAAAGTGTTATGTTACAAATACATTATGGTAAGTGACAGATTTTTTTACGCAATACAAAAAAGAAAATTGTGTGTTGACACACATCTATGAATTATCTCCTTCACGGTGCCTTAACTGCAAATCACGCTGCATCTCTTTGTCCTCTTACATGGAAACATGACACTCTATTCTCCTCAGAGTTTTGCCTACCACAGTTTGCAGGGCCATGGGTGCGTGAGCTGGCCACCTCGTTGCCATAGCGATCCACACACCAGCACTGGCCGCTGCTGCTGTGACACTGGTGGGACCTGTAGTAACCTTCCTCATCACAGGATGGCAGGTACTGACCTATAAATACAAGCCAAAACACACAGACACACACACACAATGAAATAGGGTAACACTGTTTGTGTGTGTGTAATTGTGCTTTTGTGTGTTTAAGCGTGTGTCTTACCAAGCAGTTTCTTCCCTGCTTGCTTTTTGTTGACACTGGACAGCTCTGCTTTACAAGGAGAATCTGAAAATGAGACACAAAGGGAAGCTGGTAACAAACTGCAGCAGTTTGCTTTTCTGGGAATGCTTGAGTGAACTCTGCTTCCTTTGTGTACTTTTTGCTTTGTTTGTTGTCCTGCTGTCTTTGCTTTTACAAATGAAGCTCTGTAAATACTGTTTCTTTATGACAAACCCCCATTTTCATCCTTTGTCTCAAACAATGGCGTTCAAATGCAAGGAATTGTACTGTATTGGGTTGCATTTCATTGTATTATACATCCATTCTGATTGAATGGAAGGTGTTATTTCTATGTCTGTAGAAGTGAGTTTAGAAAGTTAAGAAAAGTAATCTTGTATTAAAACAGTTTTTAGAGTTTTGCCTATTATTTCTATTGATTATCATAGCAATGTGCTCACCAAAATAACTGCTTAGATTGGGAAACATCGAAAAATCGCTAACTGACGTATGAAAGGGCAATGCATACGAGTGATCAGACAATCAGAGAAGCTGTAACCAAACCAGCAGTTAAGCCAAACCACTTGGCCTCTCTCTTAATACGGTTTGGCTAACTTGAGTTTTTATTTATAGCCTGTATGAGTGTCTGTTCATGTGTCATGTTTCTTATTATGTAAGAAAACTATGAAAATGAGACCAAATTGTATGAAATCAAAACTTCGCTTTCAATGTCTTACATCACAAGATACAGAGACTGAAGCTGAATCACATCTGTGTTTGCAAGCATATCCAGGTGTGAATGCATTTTAGGTGTTTGTATTTGCATGTGAGTGCATGGAGATATCGTACCTGTGTACCTCTGGAAGCATGTGCACCACTCAGAGCTGCTTATAACATTGTCGGCGCGTGTATCGCAGGATTTGAAGAACGCGTCAGAGCACGGCTCGTTTCTGTCCAGGTAGAGGCTCTGGATCTCCGATTGGTCCAGCTGGACATCGAAATTTGTGTCCAGTCGGGAGAACATCCAGCCCAGAGGGTCCTTACAAATAGGTGACGCCCCGACCTCAAACTCTGCCGGGAAAAAGGTTAAAAATGAGAGAGGGTAGATGCAGCCAAGGGAACAATGACTGTGATACTGCATGAAGTACTGCTGTATTTTCTACTTTGCTAATGCCACGTCACTTACTGTTTTTCTCTGGCTTCTGGATCTTGACTCTCTTGTGGTTGCCATTCTCATGCAGAACTCTAAACCAGTCTCTCAGACGACTCACCACCTCCTTCAGATCCGACTCACTGCACACTGAGGAACAATAACACTAGTGATTACTGATGATAAAGTGATGCTTTTCTGTCCCCCTACTCCCTTATCGAGATGAGAAGTCAGGGTCAGCTATAGCCAGTGTTGTATTCAAGACCACCTAAACCGAGACCAAGTCATTATCAAGACCAGAGACAAGACCAAGACTTTGAGGGGTTGAGACCGAGACAAGACCAAGACCAGGCCAAACAACATAAACATACAGTATATACACAACCAGCTAATATTTATAGCTAATATTCGCTAAATCCCTTTTTGTGAGGGGTGTTATGGAGAGTTTTGGTACAGAGGCAGATTGATAACGTTAGCTAGCTAGCTTCGCTAGCATCACTTACACTTACCTTTCTTTATGCTTCCTTATTTAGTGCAGATAAAAAATGTAGCTGGTCCCAGATGTGTCAGTTAGCGTTACATTGCAGAATTTACACACTGCTGTGTGTTTTCTTTTAGATGTTGTTTTGCAAATAAACTCTTTAAAACATATATAATAAATAAAATGTAATAAATAAAATGGTATAACCGACGACATCTCCCAGACAGCCAGAGCTTATTCTCCTGTCACTTACATTCACTTTGGGGGTGTGTGTTAAAGAGGGTGGGGATTGGGGAATGGGGCTAACACATTTCACACTAGAAATGAGTCAAGTTATTGGTTGCACTTGAAGTAGGAAGTTTTACATCCAATCACAGTAATGATGTTAACACATAAATCAGACAATACACAGGCAATTTTGTGATATCCCTGCTATGGTCTTAACCTGTCTTGAAATAAAATCCCGATCCTCCTCATCTGAGACCTAGACAAAACCACGACCACGAGTAAAAATGTGGTTGATTCCAAGACCTTTCAAAAAGTGGTCTCGAGACCAAGACCGGTCTTCAGTACTACAACACTAGTTATAGCACAGTTGCCCTAAAACATGTAGGGATTTAGTGTCACTTCATCAGGGCAGAAGTGCTTTACTGTAGCTTGTCAGGAAGACTTTCAAATTAAGGATAATCTACTGTTTATCCTGCAAAGTATCCTAGCTTGCAGTGTGCAGTCATGTGTGCAGAACTGTGTACCTTTCTTTTCTGCAGAGCTCTGTTCAGGCTGAGAGGGGCAAGGACACATGCCAGAACACTTCACAGCGATCTTCTTTCCTGTGATGCATGCCTGGTAGTCTAACTTACACTGAGCAGGAGCGACAGAGACATAGACAGATGGACGCGACAGAAGAGGAAGTAAAATCAGGATTTGTCTCATCAAGAGGAAATGAAAAAACATGTTCTATTATGAGAGAGAGACTGTGTGGGTACCTTGGTGGAGTAGGAGTGGCCGTCAGTTCCACAAACAGGAGAGGGGTGGACCACAGGGCAGGGTTTGCACTTCGACCCTGGACTCTGGTACAAACTGGCATCTTTAAAACTAGAGAGGAGATTCAAAAGGCTTATTTTACACACAGACACACACCAAAAATCTGACTGTATGCACAATATGAAAATATTTCAAATAATGTATTATGTATTATTTGACATTGTCTCCATCACAATGCACTGTTTATCTTCCCTGCTTTATCCAAAACTAATGGTTTCTAAGCATTTTGTATCCATGATGTATTTTCTTGCTTTTACATTAATTTCAGAAATGAGACAAGGATTAGGATTTTTGTGTGATTATTTTCAGATTTGCTGGCACTCGGCAGTGGTAATTGTGTTGTTGCTAAGAATGGGAAATGAGGTCAGTATGGTGTTACTGTCCTCTGTCCAGTCTACAGTGTCCCAGACAGACAGACACACAGAGACAAACACAGAGACACACACAGACACAGACACAGACATACACACACACACACACACACACACAAAGCCCATTCATATCACTTGGCAGGACTTTGTGTCCGTTGTAAGGCAGTGCCAGTGCTGGGTTAATTGGACTAAACAGTAATGTCGCACAACAGTCATAAGAGAGCCGGGCAACCAGTGAACTAGCTGGAAAGATAGAAAACCAGCCACCCCTCTGGTGTTGTTGCTTATCATGCTGCATGAATGATGGCTTCCCTTTACCCTTCTCCAGCCAAGTCAAGAGTCCGGTGTCACCCTGGATTGAGAAAAACCATTTCCTTTGCACCTCACATTAAAAACCTCACCAGGACTGCTTTCTGCCATCTCTGCAAAATGTCCAGGCTCCGCCCATCCCTGACTCGATCCAGCACTGAAGTCTTGGTCAATGCATTAGTCACATCCAGGATTGACTACTGTAACACTGTTCTCTTTGGCATTCCCTCCAAACTCCTCAGCAGGCTCCAAATCATTCAGAACTCGGCTGCCCGGATCATTACCCGCAGTCCGCACCAAATCATCCGACCACATCGCTCTTCACAACCTAGCCCCGACCTATCTCTCTGACCTCCTCTGGGAGTACACCACTCCCACTCCCTGCGCTCATCCTCAGCTGGTCTTCTGACCATCCCCACCTCACTCCTAAGCACCGTGGGTGCCAGGGCTTTCAGGCTCTGAAACTCTCTGCCTCCACACATTCGGCATTCTGACCCCATAACAACATTCAAATCCCACATCAAAAGTCACCTGTTCAAACTGGCCTACACACTCTAATACCCACAATCTCTGTCCGATTCCCTTTAGCCCCACAATGTTTTACACACATTTGCTCACCCTGCGTCTCTTGTTTTGTGATTGTCTGTCTAGTGTCATTTCATGTTTCACTGTTTTTACCTGTATGATTACTGTTTTTAATGCATTATAAGGCGACCATGGGTGTCCTGAAGAGGCTCTAAAATAAAATGTATGATTTTTATTATTCTTATTAATAAGTGAGCAGAAGGAAAATGAGGGGGAAGAAAAGAGTTGAGAAGTAATAAAGAGATTTGATTTACTGATTTGATTTAGTCATTAGTGTTTCATTTCTGGCAAGGAAACATCTGAATGCAAGTGTGTGTGTGTGTGTGTGTGTGTGTGTGTGTGTGTGTGTGTGTGTGTGTGTGTGTGTGTGTGTGTGTGTGTGGTGTTTGTTCTTACCTAACTCTCCTCTGGCTGACACAAGTGGCAGTCTTAGAATCCTCAGCCACACACACCTTGTGGCGACTGCATTTGATCTTAAGACAGGGGTCTTTGGCTGGATCAAGGCCTAAAAAAAACACAAAACAAGAGGTATAATATGACTCTTTTCAGTGTGTATATGTGTAATGTATGTGTGTAGCCAAAAACACAGCCTGTCTTTTAAAGAGCTTCCTAGAAAAGACTGAGCCCATGAGCATAAAGAGAAAAAAAAATTAGATAAAATCTTCCTAGGTTACATTTTCCTTTTATTCTTTGAAATACTGGATTAGTGAATTCTAGTTTAACCATGTACTTCCTTTTCATTTTTAAAGATCCTAGCTTTGTAGATAGTTGTAAGAGATCTCTCTCTCTCTCTGTGTGTGTGTGTGTGTGTGTGTGTGTGTGTGTATTAATTCTAGCTCCTGTCTCTTCACTTACAAGCAATGTCCCTCTCATGTTGAGCTGAAAGCCATAATACCATTAAGTAGTATCCTTATGGCTAAAAACAGATGGAACTGGTAATAGAGGCTACTTACTGACCTTACATCAGCCCACACTGAGTGTCAGTCTAATGTGTGCTTTTGCTGAGATCCTCAAACTGATCTGGTATCAGATCTCACAGCTGAAGGCCATTTGTGGCTTTGAGAGCTGATTTTAGATCTGAGTCTCAGGCTGAGGGTGTGATCTTTGTTGGTAAAGACAAGCTAGCGGTCTCTGACCGCTTGGCAGCCTTCAGCGTGGTACCTATGGCGCAGGATCAGCTGATCTCAGAACAGTTTGTGAATGACCTCTGCTCTAAAGAACCTTACTGTAATCCCTGAGCAGCTTTGGCAGATTATCCTGCCTCCATCCTCCAACGCAGCATCTAATTCTATTGTTTCTCTGACATATCTGTGTATGTGTGTGTGTTGGTATGTGTGTGTGTGGATGTATGTGTGTGAGTGTGTTTGAGGATACAGTGATAAGTGAGAGTGAATGTGTTCATGTCCTGGTGTGCCTGGATGTGTGTATGAGCTTATCACTGTCTGTAATACAATGAGAAATTACATAATCAAAGAATAGGAAATCATCCTGTTTTTTATTATTATTTTTTTACAGTAGGTATTAGCTACATACATAAACTGGCTAATGTAATGAAAAGAATTTGGAAATAACACGTACACCAATAGTAAAAGTAGTGTGAATGTCAAAATCTGTCTAACAAAAAAGTACATGAGATGTTCGCCATCCTTTCCTTACTGCTAATGATTCTTGTTACACAGTGTCTACAGAACCATAATGAGTAGCAGGGCCAATTGGTCACAACATGTTTCCAGCAACAAAATGTTTCTGAGGGTCTAAGTTAACAGGAACAGACAAAACTCAACTGAAAAACATGATGGTTTAAGGAAGGTCAATCTAATGCTTCTGTTATGATGCACCGTGCTGTCATTTTAGTTACCTCCACCAAGGTGGAAGAGAATATTTCAAAAACTACCAAACTACTACTTTCAAAAATAAAATTCGGTGGAAAGTTAGGGCATGCACCAAGGAACAAGTGATTTGCTTTTTGGAGAGAAGAGACTACCTACTCCTGATCCAAATTGTTTCTAGGGTTCCTTTGATTGAGGTGAATCTATCAGCACGGGATCATTACATGCATACATTTTTGGGGGGCAAAATACATTTTCACCATTTCTTCTATTTAATTTAGTCTTTACCTTACATTTTTGGGTGACCCTGTAAATGCAATTCTTTTGAGTTTTGATATGCCATATTGTGTTCCCGTAATTGGCTGCCGAATTCTTGCCAGCATGACTTATGACTTTGACATAAACTGCTATACCTTTTTTAGTAGTAGTGCAATTGCAAACAAAATGTAGATGTCATGCACATATTGCATTTGAACATTTGATGGCATTTTGCCAGTGGGTGGTGTTACAGTAACATTTAAGTAGCCATTAATTTGACTCAAATTTTTACCAAATACGTTTGTATATTTCTTCTTAATTTTTATGTAGGCCTACACATCCATATGCAGATTAAACATTTTAACTAAACACTTTCTTATGCCAAATTTAAAGATTTGTTTAGCTGTGGAAGAGTTGTGAGTTTGTCTTCACAAAGCCACAGCACAAGCACTCAAGGCTCTCTTCTTCACACCCACCTTGATCCAAGGGCTTGGATGGAGTCCATGTTCCAGGCTCCTGAAACAGGGTTAACCAATAAGTAAAATCATAAAAATATTAGTCAAATGACATCTACAGTAACAAAAAAAAATACATGACAGGTACAAGACTATTAAGCTATCATACAAACCTCCACTTCCTTTAGGAGAAAGCATTACAGAGAGAGAGAGAATAAGGAATTTATTTTGATAACACACACTAATACACCATCATGTACAAACACGTGGAGCATGCATTTATTTAGTCAAGCGAATGTTGATGTTATGACAGCAGCTCCATGCATAAAAATGAGCCTGTGTGTGTGTGTGTGTGTGTGTGTGTGTGTGTGTGTGTGTGTGTGTGTGTGTGTGTGTGTGTATGGTGTTTATAATGGTGTTATTATCAGCTAATGGAATTTTGTTGTAGAGGGATAATATCACATCAACCAAAAAGGCTGAACAGTTAAAAGATGTGAAAGGAATATAAACTTTTTAGGGGTTTCTGTTTAGGTCATGAAAATTTAATTTGACATGGATTGCAAACGACTGACAATGACAGGCTTAAAAAAACAAAAACATAATGCCTTTAGCTATTTAAAGTTAAGGGAAGGCATCAGGCTTTCAGTGAAGTAAAATTGGGGCCATCAAAATTATGATCAGGCAGTACACTTGAAATTGCATTGCAGAGCAGACAAAAACTGGCTGACTAAAGTCTTCATTAACATCAATGAAAAACTATGTTTAAAAGTCATATTTTGTAATTTCCAATTAATCCAAAATGATAGTTGGACTCATTGATGCTTCCAGACCCTTATAAAATTAGCCTGGGTGGAGCAGTGGTCATCCTGCACTATAAACCTAGATTTAGTTGTAATTGAACTTTTTAGTGGTCACTACTTATTCTCTCATGTTTTGTTAACAACATTCATTACTAAATCACAGTATTTAAATATAAGTTTTAATTATAAAACAATATCTGTATAGACACAGTATGTCTTTGTAATGATAACTAGCCTAATGTTATATATTTGTTATGTTTCTTTGCATGTTTAAAGCTATAGTGCGTAGTTTCTGTTGCCCCCATGAGGAATTCTAAGTAATGACAAGAAAACTGTCGGAGTTTCCACATGACACAAGCCTTCCGTGATCGCGCACCACCCCCACCCCTCCGCCACGCAGTTGCTTGTAGCCAAGGAGGACACAGAGGATTAAAAAAACATGATGGACTCTTCAGAAGAGGTCATTATCTTCACTTCATTTTTTGCATGTGAAAGTCGGCGGACCACACCAGTTTCTGAACACAGCCATACTGAGAAATCCAGAGAGAGTTGTGTGGAGCTGATAGTCTTAATTGGCTTTGTATCAACTCATCTGGCAACGGTTTGAATGTAACGTACATTCATTACTGTAATATAAAAAAGTTACGCACTAAAGCTTAACATACTTATTTTAGACAACATGACTCCAGAAAAAAATTATTTATGTTTACTAATGATTTTTAGAAATGACTACTAATGTAAACTTGATTTGTCTACTGCATCAACGGTAAGTCAAGTTGTATTAATACAACTTGACCTGTTAAGTTTCACCTTGTGTTAAATCTTAGATGGTTTAAGGCAACGGGTTTCCAAGCATATTTCTAGTAAGGTCAACTAATTCGGGATAACATTGTGCATGTGTAATTTTAAATGAAACCATTGACTCAGACTTTAAGCTTCACCACATTGCAGTTACAGAATAGACCTTAAATATAAAGTCCAACAAGATGCAGATTTTATTCAAAAGCTGAGTTGTGACCACTATAGAAAAATACAGATGCTTCCTGAGAAAATGTGATACTTGAGAATACTAATAACAGTAAATAATCTTTTAATAAAAAGAGCGAGAAAAATAGAGATTTTTTTCATATGTTATGAAACTACTGCATTGCCAAATAAAATCATTATAAAAATAATCATATTAATAGTTATTTAAAAAATTCACATAACAAAGTTCTTTACACTTTCCCATAATGATTTAAAGCTGAACTGTTTTCTTTTTTAATAGAAGGAAAAGGACAAGACACACCCAGGGGCGCTGGTTCAGGATGCAAATGTAAAAGGATCTTAAGAAATAGTGAGCTGTGTGCCTTTTTACTCAGTCTGAGTTCAAAGATCTCATTATCTGGTTTACTCTCTCATTTCCTTCTCTGGGCATTCATTCAAACCCAACACTGCACTGTGTTCTGTCTCATTCTGTCACAATGACAACCTGTTCTGCATGTGTGTGTGTGTGTGTGTGTGTGTGTGTGTGTGTGTGTGTGTGTGTGTGTGTGTGTGTTTGTGTGTGTGCATGCATAGTGTGTGTGTGACTCATTCAAGTCTATATGCCAGAACAAATAAGAAGGAAGGGAAATAGTAGAGCAAAAATAACATCTTATCAGCATAAATCCCACTGTGACTGAACAGAGACAAGTGTCTTATCCACCCAATTAAAGCCCTTTATTATACATTTACACATTTTCATTTTCATCACCAATAGCATGTCTTGGATTCAATTGAAGAGTGAAATTCAGACCTGTCACCTAAACAGCAGTGACTGAGAGCTCTTAAGTTAGGAAGTCAGGAAGTCTCCCTCTGTCTCACTTCCTTGCACTCTATAAGGTGACCAGGGTCAACTCTTGCTTTTTTTCCCAGCTCTAATTAATTTCTCCTTCTCGTCCTACATTTTTGGCACTTTCTGACCCTCTGCATCTTCACTACAGACTCTGTATTACTCATTTTATCACTTCCGCTTCACCTTCCACTTCTATAAAGGTCCATGTTACAATAAGAGAAAATTCAACAGTGGCTAGAGGCTCTGTCTGTTTCTTTTGTTTACAATTTATGCACAGTCCCTAAACATCTTAATATAAAGAAAACCCACATACTGAAAGCTTAGCAAAGATAGCTCTAGCTGTGCAGACCATTGAGACTGAATAATGAGAACATTGCATTATGGGGGCCAGGCCCTCTAGACCAGTCAAGACAACAGAAGTGCTTGCGGTCTGATTCCTTAATGGAATCAACAGAAGCACGCAGGCACACACATGCACACGCACACACACGGAAATACATATAAACACACAGATATGCATGTCCACATATACGCATACACAGTTCTATATACAAATATGTATCACCACAACACTGACTGTGGTTCCAGAATCTGTCAGCACTACAAAACATCAAATAACTGGATGAATGCACTTCACTGCACATGCAACCAGCCGCCCACTTTCCAAAAAAAGACAGAAAACCTGAAATTCAACAATAGGCCTAATGGCCTCCCAAGTGTGCGCTAAAAATAGTAACTTTTCAATTTATCTCTCCATCTCTTTCCACCTCTATTCCTCTCTCTCTCTCCCTTACAGTTATAAGAGTCTTTTTTTCCACATGTACAAACACAATAGTGTGTGAATTGTCTCTGTGCATACTCATGCTACTATAGAAATAAGTCTATAAATAATAATATTTTGCCTCTGACAACCGCTTTTCTCACCTTTACTTAGGTTTTTCACAGATCATCCCTATTAATTGAGTCCTTGTGGCTTCCTTACCTTTTCTGGCTCACTGCTGCCTTTCTACTAACATCCAACAGGAGAAATATGTGCATGTTTTCACTGTACTGGCTCGGCTTGTCTTGCTCAAGCTTGTCGCATGCATGCACACACAAATACCCACGAATACACACTGAGGTGCTTTGAAGTAGAAAAGGCCTCAAGCTCTGTACCTTCCCTACATCATTCACCCTCCACAACACAAACAACATAGGACAGACACACAGTAAAAACAGAAAAAGAGAGGGAAAACAGAAGAGGAGAGAAGAGGAGAGGAGAGGAGAGGAGAGGAGAGGACAGGAGAGGACGAAAAGGTGTATTCGGCTCTAATGAGGCTGGGCAAACCTATTTACTCCTGTACTACACAATTAAGCATCATGTTCTTCTTCGCACATTCTTCATTGTGTTTTTCCTTTAATTGTTAAACCTCAGCTTATCTCTTTACTCTGTGGCAGTGCTGTAGCCCAGTAAGCGGCGCAAAACTTGAGATGGCACCATCAGTGCAGCAAAGGAAGCCCCAGGCCACTCCAGCCATCCTAACAGGACGTACAGTAAATCAGTGGCCAAGATCCTATCTAGTGCACTTAGCAGGAGACCCACTTATGGCTTTACTGAAAGATGAAAGCAAAAGTACAAAGTACATGCCTAAGATATAAAATTTAAATCATGGTAAAGCAAAGTTTGGCATAGAATACCAGTACATCAGATAAAAGTAGGTGTTTTGGGTGTATTGCTGCATTTCTGAGAGTATAATAAAAAAGTATAATTATAAATACTGTGCTTGTTTTAAGTAGGATTAAGATAGCACTAACAACTTTGAGTGCAAGTAAAGAGATTCATCCCAAGCTAAGATACCCAAACTACATGTTAAATAATCACATTATAGAACAATCTTGAAGTTTAAGTCTGCCTTAGTTCTAAGTTTAAAAAACTATAGTATAGTATGTGTTAATATGTTGCTACATAGAAACATGTAGCTCTGTCCAATCAAAAGGATATTAATAATTCATACAGGAAGTTGATGTATAGCATCACAAGCTGTGACATATCTTTAATAAATCCATTCTTGACAATTGTAGGTATGACTTTGTTTTATTTATATATGCATACATGAATAGGCTACATGTTTCATGGTTAGTAGTATTCAGTTCCCAAAGTGCTTTTATTCCCAGAAGGGAATATCTGATCAAGCTGACCCTAAAATTTAAATAATTTGGTGATTATGGTTATTGGCTAATGTCCTGTAATTTTAGAAATGCTATGTTGTTTTCTGAAAATGTAATTGAAAAAACTTCCCAGTTTTCATTGTTAATAAACAGCCTTTCAAAATATTGTCTTCCGTCATTTAGTTGAATACCTTTCTATACAGTATTGATAAATTCCTATGTGAAAGAATGCAAAATACACAGTGACACACAGGCAATCTGGGACACAGCACGAAAACAGGAAATGGACACACACACACACACACACACACACACACACACACACACACACACACACACACACATATATACAGAGCACATTATGCTTTTGTGCACCATCTCTATCTCTAATGTCTCAACCTCAAGGTTAAAATACAGTTGTGAATGCACACAGAGCCTTTAGTCCTCTGCCAAATACTTCACTCTCTTTCATCTATTTATCTACCTCTTTACCTCTCCATCTCTCCATCTCTCTACCTATCTATCTATCTATCTATCTATCTATCTATCTATCTATCTATCTATCTATCTATCTATCTATCTATCTTTTTCATTCTGTTAAGTTAATTATCCTCTCATTGTCATTGAGGTATTTACAACACATACAAACAGACAATCTGTGTCTTACTGTATATATCTGAAAGAGTTCCAATCATCCTAAAGAGCACAGCACATGGCCAATCACTCTCTAACATTCGGTCCCGATTCCCTACTTGCATAATCCAAATCCTGCTCAATAGTTGGACCGGAGGTTAGTCATCCTGGTCCACCTGAGCCGCTGGCTGGGTCACATGTGTAAGTGTGACAGGCATGAAAAATGAGAGATAGTAAAAGGCTATTACATATCAAACATGTAAACATGTATAAACAAAGAAAGCACCTGCCCTTGTCTTTGGAAATTAAAGAGAATGTTGCTCCTGCTTTTGTCTTACTCTTTGACATCAAAGATATCAAGGGCTCTAATTCAGAGAAAAATCATGCATGCATGTGTGCAGCATGGTGGCAAAAGCTGGTGTGTGAGTATTTTCTCTGGTGCATTATGTTGACCCTGTTGTTTTTGCAGTATAGCTTCTGAACAAAAAGCCTGTTTCTCATAATGTATGTGTGTGTGCATGCATACATGCTTAATTTTGTGCAGGCCTATCTAATTACGTGAGTGAGTGAGTGAATGAGTGCAAGTGCAAGCATTTACAAATCACTGCTGCTTGTGTGGAGCCATTTGCTGTTATCTGTGGTTAGAGGCAAGAAATCCTTCTAACAAAACACTCCACCTAAAACATACATTACATTAGTATACCGAAAGACTAAGACAGACTTTTTACATTGAATTCTACTAATTTCTGTAATTTGTGACATTCATTCCAAAATAAAAGCAGTGATTTCCACAGTATTGTATCTATCTTCACATATACTGAAAGGGTGATGTTTAATTAGTATAAGGATTATATGTGTGACTGGAAAGCACAAGTAATTCTTTGCAGCAACCTAACCAGGCCAAGGGTGGTTCTACGTGGACATCTGGGGCTTTATTCTGAAATATTTAAATAAATCTAGGGACTGTCTCCTATTGTCATTATTTCCATTACTCCAAACACACAGCTAACTGTCAAAACACAGCTCTTGCCTTCTGTAACAAATGAACAAACATACATTTTAAACAATGGAACTCATTCTAGCCTGTAATGAATTGCTATTGTATTTCACCTTAGTCAAATACTTCAGGTCTCATACCTTATAGAACTAGAAATGCAGCTACATAATTCAAAACAAAAAAGCCACAAAGGCCCACATCAGAATAAGCAAAAATTGCATCTGTTAGATTTAATGGCAAATATAACTAAATGGTCCTTCCAGTTTTAAGTACTCCATCCACTTTGTATTTGAAATAAGAGCTAACAAATGAACGCGGTAAATATTAGCTGCCACTGAATGAACGAACTGGGTAATGTTATGCATTAAGGCACACCTGCGTGACTGTGCCATCCGGCGGCCCACGTTGTTATTTGGGATCCCGGATTAGGCGAGTCACTCTGGTTTGTTGCCACTACCTTGTGGCAGGTGTTTATTACTCCAAACAAAAAGCACATCCAGCTCAGACTGCTGTGGACCCCCTCCCTCATACCTGCCCATAATTAGGCCCCTTCCGGCGAATCAGTGGTGCCTCTCGGACAGCTATGTGCATTTGTGTTTCGCAGAGCGAGGCCTTGGCTATCTCTGCTAAGCAGGTACTGCTATCGCGAAAAAACCCCACTCACTGGCAAGGATCCTCCCAGTATGTTTAGTGTATTTACTGTCTCAGTGGCGCGGGTGATGAACGTGTGACAAACACCACAACGGGCCCCGTGACGCTTCTTGGACACAAAAAGAAAACGAGGAGCGCGTGATCACAGCGCATGATCACAAACCAATGAGGGTGACTATAGGTAGAAAATGTGGGGGTGGGGGTAATGAGATAATAAGGAGGGAAACGGCGTTAATAATATAAGCCAGAAATATGACTTACATCTCTGAATTTGTCCCATCTCCCAGCGAGCCACTTATCATCCAAAAAATTGCCGCTGTCGGAGCGAGCGGAGACGTGTCCGAAGGCGACGGCGTACACACACAGCAAGGCGACGCTCAGCATCTGCGGACACACAACAACAGCAAGGAGATAGGACATCGGATCAGGCTGGAGGACACCGCAATCGCGTTGAAAACAGAGCCAGTTCAATCTGCATCACATCGGCATTGAATACTGATGGTCAACACTAAATAATATGATGCCGAGGTGTTTTTTCTCCTACCTTGTCGCATCAGCTGCTATCCAGACTGTATGTGCTCGCTGCCGTTTTCTGTCACTAGTTATGACAGCCCTCTCCTCTCTCTCTCTATCTCTCTTTCTCTCTCCGCACCGGCTGTCTGTGCGCAGCAGTAAACGGGAACGCGCATGGCACCGTGCGCGGGCCCTGCGCTCTGTCCCTCTTCTTTCTGTTTTTTTTTTCTTCTCTCTGCCTATCCTCTCAGTGCGGAGGAAACAGTTGCGGTGGCTCACTGTGGCCCGTTTTCCGGGCCACCGCAAAAGTGTCTTCTACTCATTACCTCTTATGAAAAACACATTGGGCAATCCTGTGATAAAGGTAGGAAGCATAATTGCTTCAAATCACAGCAAAAAATAAGGGTGTAGGAATATTTCACTGATGGCATGTAAAAAAAACAACGACAAAGAAAACAAACGGATGCTGTAAATAATAATAACAGGACGCTGTAAATAATACACATAGAAAGATTGGAGTGTTAAAGGAATACTGGATGTAGATCAGATCTGTGTGCATACTGTATGTGTGTCCTTTACTTCTCCCATGTCACAGCCATCACATGGGTGCTGCTCGGGCTTGTTTTGTGCAGTAGTGACTTGGGTGAGAGTTCCACTCACATTCCTGGCGGAGGTTAGCTCAGGACTGTAAAAGATAACACAGCCTCCATAAGAAATGTTTGAATGGTCCACTCTGGAAGATTTGAGGAGTTGGGTAGAACTATACCCTTTGTCAGTCTAGTCTTTTCTAGGACATTTAGCATAGCCCCAAAACATTCTTCCTCAGAGAGGTTGTATGGGATTGTGTGTGTTTCAAGAGGGTACATTTGTTGTTGGTGCACAGGATACTGCAGTGACTGCTGCAGCTTTGTAACAGATAGACGTAGGGGCGACAAAATTAAAGGAAAAAACAACTTTAGGTGTTGAGCCACCACCAGCGACCAGCCACAAGAACAGCTTCAATATGGCACAAGTATCTATACAGGAGGACTGAATACTATTCGGTAACACTTTACTTCAAGGTATCTACATAAGGGTGACATGACACAGTCATGAACACGTGACACTGTCATGACACAGTCATGACACACAAACCCTAACCCTAACCCTAACTTGTCATGACAAAAACTGAATGCCACTTACTAAAAGAAGCGATAGGTCATAAACGTTTATGACTTGTTTATAATGTTTATGACACGTTCATAACAGTGTCATGTCACTCCTATGTAGCTACTTTCAAGTAAAGTGTAACCTTAACTACGTTGAAATGTAGTTAAGTCTAGTGTGTTAATTGTAGATCGAAACCTACCTTATCTTAATCGTCTGCACTGTTTTCCATTTCTGTTGTTGCTTGTTGAGGGTATTAGAGTTGTACTGTTAATTGTGTGTATTTTAATGTAATTTCAAATTGGTGTTATTGATGTATATCTGTCGGAGAAGTCGAAGACAAATTTCCACTAAGGTGGACAATTAAGTCTAATCAAATCAAATGAAATCAAATCAATCTGGTGTCAATCATTATTTTTAGTGACCCCTCGCACCCTTTATGGAAGCATCTGCATTCACTGCGATGTTTCTCTACTAATTTATTCAGGTTTTTTTCCCTTTCATTAGTTAGTGAACAAGATACAATTATGGACAGAGAAAAGAATGCTGTGGAAGTAAAAGAGCAAAAACCTTGCAAACATGGAGAGTAAAGTGTATTAATATTATTTCCAGGCTATTCACGTTGAGAAGATGGAGAAGCCTGATGGTCAGGTGCGTCACGGCAACATTATGCACAATTGCTGTAGAAACCAACCTTGACCTCAGCTTCACATCTTCATCTTCATAAGAGGCTGCGGGAAAAAAAATGTGTGTGTGGGCATGTGGAAAAGATGACAGGGTGCAGCTCTATTTGAAAGTCAAATTAGAACTATGAAGCATGCATGACTGCATCAGAGAGACACACAAGAGTGTATCACGGGGCGTGTGCAACTGTGATGCTAAATGGTCAACTGCATACACACAGGTACAGACAGTAAAAAAAATGTTTTGATGTGAGTTCTGTGTTCACTCAAACAGGAAGTTTGCAACATGTCAACAGGAAACTGGTGGCATGCCATTGCCGTTGGAGGCATTGGCTTTCTTTGAAGCGTGCTTTGTTCTCTCAGATCAAAACAAGGTGATCTAATCTCGGTTATCACAAGATAGTTGTGAAGATGAAGACGGTCATGGCTTACTATTAGCTTGTGCTTTATGACAATTGTGCAGATTGAAGCAGTTAAAGAGGTGTTTTGTGTGTGTTTGTGTGTGTGTGTTTTGTGTGTGTGTGTGTGTGTGTGTGTGTGTCTTTCAGCCCAGGGGTTCATATATTATTCAGTCTCAGACATTAAAGATGTAGATGTGGTCAGAGACATATGCAGGAGGAGTTACACAGAGTGCTCACACAGACACACACATAATTCCACACAAGCATGCCCACACACACAGACGTCTGTTGTGAAACTCTTTGTAGATTTTTCATTCCATTGTAATTAGTTTTTTTTTTCTCTTGTCATTAAATACACAATCGCACATTGTTGACTCAATCTCTTCCCAAGCGGAGACAAAAGATAGGTAAAGGAGAGGTAGAGAAAGGATGGAGTTGAAGAAAAATAGGACAAAATGTGTGTGTGTGTGTGTGTGTGTGTGTGTGCGTGTGTGTGTATTTGGACAGGAGAGGCCAGAGATGTGTCTCAAGGAGCTGAGATTTCACAGCCCAGTGACTCTGTCACTGTGCACCTGCTCACTGAAACGGTGGGAGGGAGGAACAAGGGAGGTGAGGTGAGGAGGTTTGGGGTAAAAGGGAGTTGAAAATCCATCAAGAGAGAATTATAGGGTGAGTGTACCAAAGGAATTTGTTAAGCAGAATAAAAAAAATAAAAACTGCACAGAAAAACCCACCATACTTATCATCGCAGATTACTGTGAGAGTGCCACTCTCTTCTTTACCATACAATAGCATATTATAATATATGGCCAAAAGTATGTGGATACCCAAACATGACACTTTTATGTGCTTGTTGAGGTTGGACAATGATGTTGGGCCATAAAAACTGAGGCCTGGCTTGACATGTTTGTTGGGGTTGAGGTCAGGCAACCTGTCTTCTGAAAAGATTACGTTCCCATACAACTAAACTGCATTCTCAATTATGTTTCAAAGGAAATGTATTTCATCCCGGGGATTATTTCTGTTTTAACACAACCTCGTACCAGCGACAGGTGCACGTTGTGAAATGGTCGCACTTTTAAAAACATGGTTACTGTTGTAAATTGAAACAAACCTACTAGTTTAGGTTTAGGAAAATATTGTGGTATGGGCTAAAGTAAGTACGTTTGATATGCAACTTAAGTTACATGCATAATAACATGACAAGACAGGGCTGGATCAAGGCTCTGTGAAGGCCAGTCAAGATCTTTACAACCCTTATTTCTTTATGAAACTCACTATGTGCACGGCGACATTGTCATGTTTAATCAGTAAAATGGATCAAACTGTTGTTGAAAGATGCTCCAAAATATTATAGGCTGTTTTACAGAAGACATTTTGACTTCCACAGACAAGCAGAGATATTTCTAAAACTATTAACAATCAAGTGTCCCAGTAAGCCATTACAGTGTGAAAGTGAGCCAGTATTCACAATACCAGGACCCTGGAACAGGCCTTTTTCACAGAATACATTTTGACCTAGCAAAAGCACGAAAAGCACAGGTGTGTGACTGCTAACATTAGTGATGGATCTGTTCCATTAAATGTCCCAGGAAGTCTCTCCAGTGAACCAGCATATACAATACCAAACCCTTGAACTGGCTCACCTACATGGAGTACAGCCACTAATGTAATTAATAACGTTAAGCTATGACATGTCAAAATATCTGCTGTTAAAAAGGTCTACTGAAGCGATGAAAAACAGCCCCGGACCGAAAGTACACGTAAGTATGTCAGCGGTTTCCACATACGCTTGGCCTAGAATATGTCTCTTTCTCATTCAATGCAGTTCAATTTAATATACTGTAATGGTATGAGTGTCAATCAAACAGTAATGAGAGGGATTCAATTACAATGTTGGAAAAAATGGTGTATTATAATAATAATCTCCCTCTCTCTCGTCTCCTCTGTCTGTTTCCATCATGACTAGAGAAAGACTCAGGTGTGTCCAAATCTTTAATTGGATTTCTTATAATCTCTGTTCTTCAGTGAAAATGAAACATTTGGTTTTGGTTAGTTTCACCAACTGTTTCATGCCATTTTAGCAAAATGTGAAGATGTTTTTTTGTTTTTATGATTTTGTTCAGAACTTTGTGGGTGTGTACATATGGCCTTGAACATGGCTCTGGCTCTGTATGTACAGTATGTGTGTGTGTTTGAGAGAGAAAGATTGAGAGAGAGAGAGGGGTGTGGGGGGTGAGTGTGTTATCTTGCAAAGCAGACGTTTTGGAGCATAGTTGTGACTATAAGGTCAGTGTGATTCCTGTGTTTTTGCTCCAGGATGAAAAGCTAATAGCATAGTAATGACAGGGAGGGAAAGTGCAAAGAGGAGATAAGGCAGACAGAAACAAAATGGCCATCACTGAGAGGGCTTATTACAGAGCCAGCATGCCAGCATAAGAGAGGAATAGAAGCCAGAGAGAGAGAGAGAGAGAGAGAGAGAGAGAGAGAGAGAGAGAGAGAGAGAAAGAAAGAGTATACTACTTAAATGGCTGTGCTCTTGTGCTATCTAAATGCATCCGGCTGCAATTTTTCATTTCAGTTAGCATTCATATATAATGGCATCTGTTTTCCCACGATTGTAAATGTATCGACAGTCCCATGTTTCAAATCAGGGGACCTAACAGGATGTCTTTGATTTGAAGCTGGGAGAGCCAGAGTCACATGAAACCTGTTAAAGGTGGTGCATTGTACAGAGAGCCTTTGTATTTATGTTGAGGGAATAAACATACACAATTAAGAAGAGACTAATAGAAAGAGTGCTGAGGAGAATTTTGTGATGTAGCCTAGTCCCACACTATTATGAATCAACAGAACATACTGCAGATTGTTTGGTTATGGTGGTTCTCCCCCTTGTGGTGATTATTACACATTACACCAAACTGACAAACATAGTTGTGACCTGTGACTATGAAGCACACTTTTATTATTCAACTGAAACAGGACTTGTGAAGTACATAATGTAAACTGGGGCTCCAAATCAAATTCATGTAAACAAAATGAAAACTATATTTCAATCAAGTTTCAATTTTAATTAGTTAGTTCTTCAGCTCATTTTTGTGCTTCTAGTTGTCATTTATCTTTTGTTGTATTTGTCTAAATTATGTTAGTTTAGTTTTCCCCCCACATTTGTTGTTGTTGTTGTTGTTGTTTGTTTTTCTCCTTAGGTGGAGGGAGGTGGTCTGTTATATAAGCTTCTTGACCTCTCCTGACACATTTCTTATCTGCATTTTTTGCAGTCTTATATTTGTGCAAAAGAAAAAGTAAAAAGGATCCCTCTTTCTTTCCTGCTCCAGGCATTTCTGAGTGAATGGTAAGCAGCAGTACAGTTCCCACAGAAGAGCAGTCTCTCTGGTCATAATTCCTTTCTCTCCTAAAATATACATGATAGTTGTTAGAATAATTTCATTATCAAGAATAGACAGAGACCACTGAAGATGTATTAAAGTTTATTTTACTTGAGAACCCAACAAGGAAGCCTTCTCCGCACTACAGATATAGTACAGACAATGACCTAACCAAAAGTTCTCTACAGCTGCTTTTTTATAATACAGAGTGAAATGTAATAAATCATGATACAAGAGTTGTTGTCATCAGTTGTTATCTGGTAAGAGTCAATGACGTCTCCCCTGTCTGGCCTGGGAGGGCATGTATGCCCTCAAGAACACACCGTGCTCAGACAAGGACACGCAATGGCTCCATGTTATCTTCTTTAGAGTATTCAGTATAATATTATTCTATGCAAACAGTTTAATAACAAGAGAGAAAGTACGTAAATCAAAATTTCTCTAACATTCCCTACTTTACCTACCTTTTTAAACTTTTGCATCCTCAACAATACAATACTAAATGAGAATATAAATATGTGTAGAACATTGTGTAAAATTCTGCACCATTAAGCGTTTACATCGACACTAAACTTTTTTAATAAGATATTGATCTCAATCATTGCCTGTTGTTTGTGAATCTGTAAGACTTGAACAGATACATTATACATTGCAAACAGTTTCTGTTGTTTAAGATCAAATTTAACCCATTACTTAACTTCACAATGCGTCAGATGTGTCAGATCAGGACGGTCTCTCGCTCCCCCCCTCCTTCTCTCAGTCGGTCTGCTGGTCCGTACCTCCAGATAAGTTACATTATAAATATTATTAATATTTATAATATTATAATAAATATTATTATTATAAATATTGAGTGTCTTGTTCTTTGGTGAAGCAGGCCTTGAGGTCATATAGTTGACCCCTCCGAAGCCTTCTCATTTCAGCGTCATCAGTTCATCACAGAATGTTCATCAAGGCTTTGGGTAGGGCATGTGGTTTGCTGCTGGTTCTTTGGTTTGCACAGTACATCTCCAGATGCTGAAGTTCACCACCAGACGGCTAGAACTGGTCCACCATCCCTTTCGCTCTGGGCCGAGAACCGCAGCCAGACCACAAACCTTTATCATGTCTAGCTGTGCTGTGGTCTGAGGTGCTGTGATGGTGGTTTTTGTAGTTGTCAATCTTCTGGTACAGTTTGTCACCGGTCCTGCAGCTGGAGGAGGGAGTAAGATGGACCCGATATCTAACACAACCGAGGCACTGTGTGGCACAAAACAGAACTCCGAGAAGCATTATTTGTTCTTTTATCAATATTATCACTTGGAACAATTTCTACTTATTTTAGTAAACATCACTAATTATAAAACAGCATTTCTTTCCCTTATTCTGGTTTAACTCTATAAAATCCATCCAAGGGTTGTGTTTTTGCAAATAGTGCAAGTCAATCAAAACAAAAAAAAATTTAAACAAAAAGAAATTCTTTAGAGTAGTTTTAAAATCAAAATGATGTGAACACTTTATTTATTAAACACCTTATGTATTATTGCTACTATATTCCTCCTATTTGAGGCATGACAAAACTCATGACTCAACTGCAGTATATATAAATAATCTGTTTAGTTGTTTACCCATTAACACTGTCCTGTGTTACACAGCAAAACCTTTATAAAAGCTACAAAAATTCAATAAATCATTTTTTTAAAAGAAAAAGAAATCACCAAAATAAAATGTTTTCAACATCAACTTAATAGTTTAAACAATTTGCAATATAGTAACTTGAAATGCAAACAAAGTCTATAGTGCAGCTTTACTGAAAAAAAAAAAACTCACTAGTCAAAATAAATGGAATCTCATATCAACCTGTATTGGTTTCAATATTGTCTTGATTGTTTTATTTTTGTCTTTGGTTTGCAACACAAAGTAATACTAATTGCTGTCTGTTTTAGTTTTGTCTTTGGTTTGCAACACAAAGTAATACTAATTGCTGTCTGGTAGTACTAAAAATCATTATAAATTAAAGTTTTTAGGCCTACTAGCGCAAACCTAAGCACTGAGTGTCCAAACTGTAAAAATATTCTGTTACCAGCAATATTCCATTAAAAATATTACCTAAGTAAGAAAAGTATCATAAAAAATATGTACTTAAAAAAGCAACAATATAGAAAAAGCCTCACATTTTTGAAACTGGAAATGATCAAAGCAGTTTTCTGTCAATCAACTAAGTGATTTAAGCAACTAATCATTTCAGCTGGACTTGTAGGTTTATTTGTTTGTCGGGCAGTTTGATGACAATAAAACATATTTCATAAACCTACGTTTTGTGTAAAAAAAAACAATTCGTCTTAACTAAAATATGTCAGATTACAATAATATCCAAAGCATTTGATAAAACTCTTTTGTCTTTGAAATCAAAATTAGTAATTCCTAAAAATAATTTTTCTTTTTGTACTAGGTTTTGGTGTTTGCAATATGGCCACAGTTGTATTTCATTCTTAATGACCTTATGTCTTTGCTCAGACAAGAATGTTGGGGTAGGCAAGAGTGTAGGCCACCAAGATGTCATAAAAAAAGTTGACTTCCTGCTGGAGGTTCAAATTTGGAAAAGTTAGCAGACATTAATTGCGAAAAGATGGTTGGAGACTTACAATACTCTTGAGGGATCCCTTTTCATTTTGTAGGTGGACACAAACCAAACCAACCAAAATTGTCTATCCTTATCTACAGGGATAGAGAAAAAAAAAACATTACTGATATCAATTACGGAGAAATATTTTTCATTGGGTATTTAATTCAATTGTTCCTGTTGTTCTTCTGTAAGGACATAATTATCAAATCATCAGTTTGTCTTTGTTCTCCCATGTAGATGACCTGCAGGTTTGGCATGTGTTGTCCAGTTATGAATTTGTAATAAGCGTTAAATCTCTCGCTTTTCTCTATGCCAACGGAATGCCCTTCCCAGGTGGTACCCAATCTCCAGTCTCTTCGCAAGCTGTCACAAACCTTCCCAAATCTTTCCACGTTTCCTGTTTAGATTTTGCAAACAATGTGGTGTGTTGAAACATTTGTAAAGTTTGTGCATCGACGCTGTAACCGGTATGAACAATTTCTCCCCATGAGCTATCCCATTTGCTGATTTTACATAAATGTTGTCCCTTGTGGCAGTTACATTTTACAACTTATTAATCAACTGCATTTTCGATCTTTCTTTAGAATTTTACTGTTGTACTTTCACAATTTTCGCTCAAAATATCGCTCAGATAAAGGCAAGCAAATATAATTGACTTCCGAGTGAAAGTAACTGTTAAATTTAACTCCTATACAATCCATCAACATATCATACACACTGTGCACAATATATATATAACACCTCACGATCTCTGTACTAATAACAGTAATATCAATAGGAACTCCATTATCCTAATTCAGAAGTACCGTACATTTAGCTCTCAGGTAGCTCTTTAGTCTGTGAAACTTCTATGTTTGCACGCTACAGCAGCTCAGTGAAGAAGATTTATTTATTTATATTAGGACAATGCACATTAATCAACATTTCTACCAGTGTTAGCCAGTCGGCTAATTTTCAACTGTAGTTGCATGCATGTCTTTATGGTGGGAAGAAACTGGAGCAAAGCATGGGGAGAACATGCAAACTCCACACAGAAAGGGCTGGGAAGACCCGGGTTTGAACCCACAACCTTCTTGCTGTGAGGCAGAAGTGCTAACCCCTGACGTGACAGTCTTCTCAGACTCCTCGCTGCTTGTGAAATTCGAGTCAGTTGATCACTATCTCTTGTCCTTGGCTGTGTAAGATTTTATCTTTAACTACCCTCCTGAATTACTGGTTAAGACACCACAATGTCTATAATCAGTCGCGTACTGATTATCCTACAGGTTTCCCCCCTGTCTCTTGGAATAGCGAGCTCCCCGTCCTCTTTTAACGTGCTGCACAGAGTTTTACCGCAGCCTTCTCACATAGGCTTTGAACTAGTTGTCAGAAAGACCATTAGATATTTTTAGTACTTTTACCAGACAGTCCACTCATTTTTGCTTTGTTTCTCTGATGGTCTTGTCACTGGGTCTCTATAATAGATAAATAATGTAGGTTGTAAGTTTTTCGTATAATGTTCACCCATGTGTGATTTATCACCGTTTTGTCTAAATAATTAGTCTTTCTTTTCTAAATAAGTAGTCTTTCTGGTCAAGGAAACAAAATTTATCTCACCTAGGTTTCTTCAGTGGTCCTGTCCGCTATTCAAAAGGTGATCCCGTCACCTTCCCCTCCCTTCCAGCGGGAACTGGCCTCTGTTAAAACAACCATTCAAGCCGGAGGTTGTTGTTTAAGGAGTCAGCAAATGACACCAAATGACGGTGTTCAGAGTTATTAAGAATAGACAGAGACCACTGAAGATATATTAAAGTTTATTTTACTTGAGAACCCAACAATGAAGTAACGAAAAGCTCTCTACAGACGGTTTTTATAATACCAAGGGAAATGCAATACAATCATGATACAAGAGTTGGTGTTGTCAATTGCTATCTTGTCAGAGTCAATGACGTCTCCTTTATGTGGTCTGGCAAGGCATGTATGCCCTCAGGAACACACCGTGCTTTAGACAAGGACACGCAATGGCTCCATGTTATCTTGTTTAGAGTATTCAGTATAATATTATTCTATGCAAACAGTTTAATAATAAAAAAGAAGAAAGTATGTAATTCAAAATTTCTCTAACAATAGTAATGCCACAAACTTGTAGAGAAATATGCTAAGCCCTCCTATAAATTTGGGATTTCAAATTACACTGCAATCTAATACAGCAGCCATGTAATAAATTAGGTTTATAATGTTCAGTGTATGTTCACACTGTGTGAAAGAAGTATATTGTATGTAGGTAATTGATTGAGCGGTCCTGAGCGGCTTAGTGGATTGCATTATTTTAAGAGATACATTTAATGTTTTACCAATATTTACATACAATTGAACCAACTACTTCTCAATATGATGCAATCTAATACAATACCACTAAGTAATTAAAGCCTCAAAAGTGACCACTGAGTTAAAGCTCACTGACACAGTGTCAACCAAAATGAACACAAGAATGACAAAGTTTGGATTTATCATATGGTTGTGTAATGTATTCCACCTAATGAACTGCTAAGTCAGTGTACATTGAGAGCTTCATACAGCTCTTACAACACTGACAGTGTTTATAATACACAGTAGACAGTAGGCAGGTTCCCATCCCTGTTCCTCAAACCTTGTAGTGTCCAGAAAACAGAATGGGATCCATGATCTCCTCCTTTTCTTTTGAACAAGTCACAAAGCTTTATATGACAGCTTCCCATTTATCGATTCACATAGTCTCTTTGCATAATTGCAGGGAAATTGTACCAGATAGCAACAACAATTGGCTTTCTAACTCTATGGAACATGCTAATTTTAACTCTCCAAACATGTTTAGCAAAATTAATAGTCTGGTTTCAGGATGGCTCAATCCACCAAGTTCTAGACCCCATATTGTCTCTAAAGCATGAACCCCCATCTCTATTTACTCATGGCCAGAAAGATGAACAGTTAAGTCAGTATACTTAATTATCCTCTGTCTTCCATAATCAGTCAACATATTCACAAATATTGTCTCCGGAAGTGTTTTCTTACAGATGTTAGGTCTTAGTAATGTAGGTTTCTAAAGGCACTTTTGTTTGCAAACTCCGATAGTGTTGAGGACATTTCAGTTGGTTTATTCTGTGTCTGAACACTTTTGTAACTTTTCAAAACTAACAATTTGACTTTCAATTTCCTCACTGATAGGCCAGTTGTGCTGGGATATTTTGAAATGGACAATGTCTCAAGTTTGCTCCACATTTCTGAATGCTCTGAATTCACCTATAACCTTTTAACCCGTAACTATTCTATTGCACAACATGCTGCGTATTATAGTTGCATTCATCTTTTGACATGCGGACAATGTTAGAAATAAATGTTTCAATTTTTGGATTCAATGTGTCTTTTTTAGATCACTAAATATATATACCACAGATAAATTGACTACTATGAAAATCCCGGATTACAAGTCACATGATTCACTCTTAAAATAAACTAAATTTTTTTGTTATTAATTTTTAATTGACATACAAGAAAGCACATTCATACATCCCAAATTTCTAACACATTTCAATATCAAACCCCGTCCCCTCCACCCTCCAGCAGGTTGTTAATACATACACAGACAAAGCATTCCTATTTCAACAATAGATCTTTCAAATTAGATATCAACTTCTCCCATATTAAAATTGAATGCGGCTGAGCATCATTTATTCTTGCTGACGACAATTCTAGGTAAGAAATATCCAAAAACGACCGGAGCCAGTGAACCCTAGAGATATCATGAGATTTCCAACGCTGAACTACTATCTTCTTGGATGCTGTTAAACCTGCTAGCCAAACTTTACAAGTTTTCTCTGGAAGACCAAGACGGGAATCATCGTTTAAGAGATGCACAGCAGGATCCATTGGGAACTTAGCCCCTGTTAAATCGGCAATAGTACCGATCACCTCCCTCCACAAACCAGATACCCCTGGACATTTCCACATAACATGCATAAAGGAGCCAGTGGTTCCCTGGGGGCAGAATGAACAATATGGATCAGAGACCAGGCCCTATTCATCTTACTGACCTGGAGGGCTGACCACCTCAATTGCGGGCGTTTACCATTCCATACATAACGTCGAAGTAAGGTGTCCAATTTTTGCCAATATCCTGCTGGAGGCGCCAGTGGGATCATGGAGCTTATAAAATTAATGCGAGGTAAAATGTTCATTTTGAGGACTGCTATACGGGCTGGCACTGAACTCAGAAAACATTTCCATCTATTAATATCGTCTTCAATTCTGTTAAAAATTGAGGAATAATTTATTTTAGCCACAGACAATGGGGAAGTATTAACCCTAATACCCAGGTATAGGACCTCACTTGCAACATTAACCTGAGCCGGGAGGGTTAGCCTACTTTGATCCATGTTGATAAGCATAATTTTTGACAGATTAACTTTGTATCCTGAGAGACACCCGAATGACTTTAGTGCATTTAAGACACATGGGAGAGTGTGCTGAACATTTGCCTTATAAATTAATGTATCATCAGCATAGAGCAATATTGAATGGGATGTCGTACCTACTGTAATAGGAGAGATTGTAGGCGAATTTCTAATCAGATGTGCCATCGGTTCTATTGATATAGTGAAAAGTAAAGGAGAGAGAGGATCCCTCTGTCGTGTACCCCGTCCAATTTCAAACAGCTCTGACATGCCACGCCCCACACATATGCGGGCTGAAGGGTTAGTATACAACGTTTTAATCATATTGATAAATTTACTGTCAAACTTAAATTCTTTCATGACCCTCCAAAGATATGGCCATTCCAAACGATCAAATGCCTTTTCAGCATCTAAGAATAATAGGCCTCAGTCAGGTGTGATTTTATGTGATGCACTCAATACGTGTAATAGCCGGCGAAGATTATCGGAGGCCAAGCGTCCCTTCATAAAACCAAAGATATTGGGCGGTGACTGGGCGGTGACTGGCACATTCTAAAGGGTCCTTACTAGGTTTAGGAATAACTGTAATCAAGGCCGTATTCAGATCCCTATGAAAAGCCCCCTGTTCAATCGCGTAATTCAGCGTATCTAACCATAATGGCCCAAGGATATCCCAGAATGCAAAGTAAACCTCAATTGGTATGCCGTCTACACCTGGCGTTTTGCCTTTGTTTGTGGCTTTAACTGCTTTAAATAACTCCTCCAATGTAATTGCAGAGTCTAAAGCATCTGTATCTTCTGCTGACAATGCAGTGAGGTCCAACCCACTAAAAAAGTTAGTGAAGTCTGTTTCAGAAGGGGTTGGGCCACCTGTATACAGGTGTTTAAAGAAATCTTTAAAAGTCTCAGTGATTTCTTCTGTTGAGGACACAACACCCCGTCTAGAACATCTAATCGCTGGTATAATTCTTCTTGCCTCCTGTTGCTTTAAAGTTAGTGCCAACAAACGGCTTGGCCTGCTGCCCTCTGCATAGTATTTGTGTTTGGTTATATGGATCATATATTCCGCCCTACATCTTAATAAGTCATTCAATTCTGCCTGTCTTATTTTAAGCTGGTTTTCTTTTGTTGAGGTATAATTTCTTTTCAGATCATTTTCCAAAAACTTAATTTCCTCTTCTAACTTGTAAATATTTTGCAATCTACTTTTATATAGGTGAGAGCCGAACCATATAGCGTTATTCCGTATGAAACCTTTGACAGAGGCCCAAACCACAGTCACATCTGAGACACTGTCCCTATTGAAATTTATAAATTCCTCTAACTTTGGTCTCAGCTGTTTCCGGAAATACTCATTTTTTCAAAAGGGAAGTGTTAAACCTCCATCTAGTAAACTTATTCTTGATTTTCCCATAATTAAAGGTAGACAGAATTGGTTTATGATCGGATAAATGTCTGGGCAGAAACTCTACTGAATGTCCTAAGGATAACAGACCCGATGATACAAGGATGTAACCTATTCGTGAAAAGGTTTTATGCATTGAGGAGAAAAAAGTATAGTCTTTAGCCGATGTATTATGCACCCTCCATATATCAATTAAATTCAAGTCCTCTATAAATAGGTTGAGTGCCTTGGAGGCAGATCCCTGGGTGTTTGATACCACTGTAAGAGACTTATCAAGATTGTTGTTTATGACCGCATTCATGTCTGCCCCCACATATAGTTGATAATCATCCAGCTTTAATAATCGCGAGGTAACTGAGGGGAAAAAATTAGCTTCAAATGCAGTTGGAGCGTATATGCTAATGAAAGCAACGTTTTTGCCTTGAACGGATGTACAGCAAAAAGCTAAACGTCCATCATTGTCAGAGCCAGTTCTTTCAACTAGAAGATTAATACCTCCTCTCATTAATATCAGAACTCCTTTTGTGCGAGTACTGTCAGCCGCTGCCACAACTGATTTGTAAAAGTGATTCTGAACTCTAGCTACATCATTAGGTTTGAGATGGGTTTCTTGAAGCAGTGCGATATCCACTTTCTTCCTACGCAAAAAGTCCAAGACTTTTGAGCGTTTGTAAGGAAAGTTTAGCCCCCTAACATTAAATGACATAACAAAAAAGTGTTCTAATTTGTCTGTGTTGTTAACCTTCCCCTGGATTTGCACCTCTGCATTAAAATAAACTCAATTTTAAGGCAAGTAATTCAAACAAGTCATCCAGTATTCCATCCTGAAGGCTGCAAAATCCGCTTGGTAAACATGCCCAATTCTTCTACTCCACAAGAATGGTCAGCTGTGCATGCTAGAGCACATGTACAGTGTTGTCTGGCCCTACAGACCTCCAGGCTGTTCTCCAGCAGCTACATATAAACCAGTTCATTCATATTCTGCCAATGCTTGGCTGTCCTTTCCCTGTGCTGACCAAGTCATTACAAATTGTGACTACTGAGACTCCTGGCTTCTCAAATGAGAAACAACGTTCCTAGTCTACGCAGAATAGAACATTCATTACTTGTCTTCTGTCAGAGAAAACACATCTTCCACATTTAGCAAAAATACGCCTTCTGACAGAATACTTCCTCCTCTCTACTCTATGCTACAGCTCTCTATGAAGTAATAATCTATACAATTCCCTCTCTCCCGTTAGATTTGTATGTATTTCTTTTAAAGGCACTCACTCCGCATGCTACATACTGTACACTTAGTTTATTAGGTACACCTAGCTAAAACTAATGCAGTCTAATACAACAGTCTAATATTATGTCCAACCCTTTAATATCAATTAGGGTAGAGTAAATTATAGAAACACATCTCAGTATAACGCAACATGATTCCACAGCACCACAAACTGCAGCCTCCAAAATGATCATGCAGTTGAATCCACACCTCTCTAAAACAGTCTAAATAGAAACTGAACATGATAACCTTTATGAAGATAGGATTTATTGCAGGACCGCATTAGCTTTACTTAGCTGTATCCAAAAAACTGGCAACTGAGTGTGTATAAGCCAGGTTCATGCTGAAGATAGTGGACATAATATGTTGTTTAAGAACAATATTTTTCCCCCTATTCTTGTTTGGCACATCTTTCCTTACACTATTAGTGGCATTAGTTTTGGTCAGCAACATTTGAATATTCTGGAGAAAAAACAACAACTTCTTTTCTTTTTTCAGCAGTGCAGTGCAATTTCACTTACAACTTCCTAAGGAACAACAATGCATTGTGAATGTACTATAAAAAGCTATGCTATGCATAAGCTATTTTATTCTTCGATAAAGTGAGTGACATGATCTATGTTTATTTGTGTATATGTCATTTATTTATGCGTTTTAATTTATCTATTTTTTTTCTACCTGTTTTGTTTGTATCCCCCTGTGGCGCCTGGCCAAACTCATATTGACAGAGGACACCTTGACCCTGTCAGCCATCAGGGCAAAACAGATACATAACTCTGCTTCGTTCTCCTTTTTAGAATCAAATGCTTCAATAAATGATTGATCTAAGTCTGTTCTAGAATAGAGGGGATCCTTTCTCTGTTGCTTTTCCTGAGGTTTCTTCTTTGTTTCTGTAAAAGTGTTCTTTAGGGGAGTTTTTCCTTATCAGATGGTCTAAGGGTTTGGGGAGTTGCATGCTATATTGTAGTGCTTTGAGAAATATTTGTCATTTTGGGCTATATGTAGGGCTTTTTTTTGGACTCAGCTTGACTATTATGTATCCAGAACATCAGCATTTTTGCAAATGTTTCATCTGTACTACAACTATTGAAGGAGCTCTATTATCAATTAATCATCTGGCCCTAGGAGTGTTCAAGTCAATTTTATTTATATAGCCCAATATCACATAATTGGCCTTAAGGGGCTTTACAATCTGAAGAGGTGAGTGAGGAGGGATTCCTTGTGTGCAGGTAGTGCCATGCCTCATAGGGATTACAGTATCTGTATGAACTGCTAAAAAAACATCTAACATAAAAATCTCGCAAATATAGGCCTTTAAAAAATACTGTTAGGAGCTGACTTTTGGTTACTTCACATGTAATAATATTGTTTGTCCACTAGGGAGCAGAACAGAACACGAATGGAAGCAGAGTCCTCCCAAATAGAGTCCAGTTCACAAAATAAGAAATGATTCAAAGATATTGAAACTCTCTATTCTCCAGGTATTGTCCATCTATTTTATTGTTGATTCCGGTGCTTTGTATTTCCTTTTTAATTCAGTTGTGTTACTTTCAATTATTTATTTATAACTAGACAAGCAAAACGTATTTATTTAGGAAGTTTGTGGTGAATTAGCAGTTCCCCCCCAAACTAAAGCATACATCAGAACATTTGCCTTGTGTGTCAGTTTTATTGCCGAGCCCTGCACAATGCAAACTCCTTATGCTTCCTCATTTTTGCCCAATTTACTGCTATGTATCTCGTTTGCAGTCTCCTGCCCATTCTCCCTCCCAGCTCTCTCAGCAGCTTTTGACTTCTGCAAAATATGCAAGTCTTAGCATTCCCATTCTCCCTTCTTTCTTTCTTTTTTCTTTTGTCGCACACACACACACACACACACACACACACACACACACACACACACACACACACACACACACACACACACACACACACACACACACACACACACACACACACACACACCTCTCCAATGGTGAGTTCTGTCATGCTCTGTAGATTGGGTGTCCCAGGGTGATTAACTATTGATATGGGTCTCAGGTAACACACCTGATATCTGGGGACAGAGAGAAAAGAAGGGACAGGGAGAAAGAGAATAAGGAGGGGGGAGAAAAGAGAGAGTGAAACAGAGATAAATAGCATATGTGGGCAAAGGGGGTAGGAGACACATGGTGGATTGGAGGGTTATGTAGATGATCAGGCCCAGTAGCCAATAGCAGAGTGGCATATTGTGATGACTCAGGGCAAAGCTGAGGAAATGAGATGCCGAGGGCAGTGAATGTATCAAAAGAGATAAACAGCGTGTGTGTGTGTGTGTGTGTGTGTGTGTGTGTGTGTGTGTGTGTGTGTGTGTGTGTGTGTGTGTGTGTGTGTGTGTGTGTGTGTGTGTGTGTTGAGGGCTTTTGCATAAACAAATGGATCACTGTTTGAGAAGAAACCTCCATTTGTCTTACACACATCTTGACTCTGCTGTCCAACCCCCATCCCCCACAATTATGAAATGTGCATTCCCTTTAGTTAATTATGTGTGTGTGCATGTGTGTGTGTTTACCATATAAACAGACCTACCTCTTTGTGTGACAGTCAAGTTCCTATGTCAGCACAATGACAATGAACTTACCACTTAAATCCTTTATTTCTGCCTCTTTTCTGCATGATAAGCATCTGTCCTCTCTTTGCCTGTGGGAAGACCCTTTCCCAAACTTTCCTGCAGGATAACTGTAATAGCACAGCAGCTTTTCTCTACTTCATACCTAGTAAAGGGTGTGTATAATATTGTGCAAGTGAAAATGATGAGACTTAATGAGTCGTGGATGAAACAAGACTAAGCTATCTATAACACAGTCTTTACAATCATTAGGTGGTATGTTTTAAACAATTAGAAAATACAATACATACACACACTTGCACACACAGAGGACTGGTGGTGCAGATGGTGTAATAATGTGGCTCAGCAAAACAGTTTGCTATGGATAGCTAATTATCTTACTGATTATAAAGATATATTACAAAGCATTTTCACCCATATGGTTTTAGTAGAACAGAGTGCTGAATTCCAGCGCCATCAGGAACTTTATCTTGCAGCCCTCCATCATCAATCTTTTAGAAACACAACACACACACACACACACACACACACACACACACACACACACACAGTGAGTGGGATAGATAGATAGACAGATCAAATCTACTCCTCTAGTTTACTTTGCTTTATAAATCAGCTAGAAGCCATTAAAATGGCAGGTTGTGAAAAATCCCTTTGAGTGTGTCGGACCATTTGACCACTTACTTACACTTATCCATTTATTACTTAACACCATGTATAACTGCAGACTTGATGACTACTTTGTAATTACATTTAAAGGTACAAACTAAATGGTTTATTAGAATGTAAAAAAAAATTGGCATTTGTTAACAGATTAGACATATGTATTAGTTTTTAATTGACAAATCATGATTTCAATATTCTCTGGTTTCTCCCTCTCAAATGTTTAGATTTGCTGCTTTTCTCTGTTTTATATAACTGTAAACTGAATATGGAGTTTTGTTGCTCACGTCACCATGGCTTTGGTAAATTGTGATGGGCATTTTGTTGAGATTTTACAAGCTAGGCTACATGATTAATAATTTCATCGCAAAAATTAATCGACAGATTAGCCCATAATGAAAATAATTGTTAGTTGCAGCCGAGCAATTTACATAGGTATAAAGCTGGTATAAAAGGTTCCTTATTAGCAAATGGTAATATGGAATAATAATATGTAGCCTACGGTGTTGGGCACGTTACTTCCAAAATGTAATAAAAAAAAACAAACACCATTAAATGTCGGGTTAAAATGCACTGTAACTCGCGTTACTGAGATTGTAACAGGTATAATATTACTGAAATGTAATTAATAATGCGTTATTTTATTTATTTTTTATATTTTATATTACTGCGTTACAGCAAAAAGCAATGCATTACTGTAATTGTATTACTTTTGTAAAGTTGTTGGCCTCCTTTATCAATCCAAACTTACCTAAATAATAGGCTACATTCATTCCAACTGCTGACAGTATAAACACAGATAAAGTCACCTGAAACAGAGACAAAGTATTTGCACGGGCCACTCCACCCTTATTGTGCTTTACTCAACCAACCACATTCTCCCCCCCTCCTATCTCGCACACTGCTAGTCCCGCCTTTCACCGCCCCTGAGAGGGACTGGGAGTTTAATGTTCCCTCTGGCCGTCTTCGATATCCGGGGACACATTTTACTTTACTGACATTTTTTTCTCACCACTTTTTGTGTGTTTTACTTCCTCGACACTTTTAATTTGCGTCCAAGAAAATTATATTTAGCCTACTGCAGTTTCACCGCCCCACCTCACCCGAGCAACATTCTAACCACAAGGTAAGGCGAACACACGCGAACTATAAGTGCGTGACACAACAGGTGTATCGTAAACTCAGCCTAGTTTACAAAACATCTTTTCTCATACTTTTTTTTCACGCTTATAGTTCCAAAGAGTAACTTGATATTATTTAAGTTGACAGCAACTATACATGTTGTTTGATGTTTTTACTGAAAGCTCAGGTGAGACGGTAGAAACCTCCGGAGAGCGGGCGTAGCTAGGTTTCTGTGTTGTGTTCAAGTCATTTGCGAATGGATTGATTCGGCTATTATTTATATCTTCTGTAGCATCACCATGGGTATATTTTGTTAGGCCACAGTTTTACTTTGATATTTTTTGCATTGCATCATAGTATTTTATAAGCGTTTTAAATGCTATTTTTGCTATCTGGATTATCAGAGTTGTTGAGCTTTATCACCCTTGACACATGCACCGAGGTATTTTAATGGCATATTAAACTCAAAAAAAAGCACACAAGCAAATCCTGTCATTAAACACACCCATGCTGCCAGGTTGTAGGCCTACTATCATGCGTTTTTAGTTATTAGTTTTATTTGTGATATAGAGATTGTACACAAAACTTTATGATTCAGTTACAGCTGTTAGGAGGTAACGGCTCGATCTGAATCCCCAAATTATGTCCAGTTGGCTATCCTATATGATCTGAAAAGTATAGATGCACTACACTCCAAAGCCTATTTTGCCAAAATGCAGTGCTTCTCTATTGCTTCTTACACCAGAGCACCTGTTCTGCTTGTTGCACCAAACCCAAAACGATCACAAGATTAACAACCTCCAGACATTTTTTTGTGGTATTGCTTGAGCACTCAAACTGTTTGTGTCATAAGGTGTGCCTTTACCCAGAGCTTATTTTTTTTTTACAGTAAGGGATAAAAGGATAAACCCATCTTAAAGGAGGCTGGCTGCCAAAGTTGGGAAATTGTGTACTCAAGTATTAAAATTGTCAATCCTAATTTCATGATAAATTTCATTTCAGGAATTATCATTATGGGCTGAATATATTGTGTATGGATATTTTACTACTTTTTAGCTCTACAACCATTTCTCAAAATCATCAGTGCTTCTCTTTTTTGCAGTGCATTAGGTTAATGAGATAATAATAATACTGTGGATGGTTACTGGACACCTTGCTGCTTTGTCTCAGTCCCTTGCTTTATTTGTTATACCAACTGTCAATACTTGGTAAAACAGAGCCTGTCGTACCTGTTCTTGTGTGTCGATAGTTGTGTTGTGGCAGAGGTAAAGAGAGTACAAAGTTAGCAGGGACATGTAAAGAAATATGGCAGACATGATGGTAGATAGGTGGAAGGGATGTGGTTTTAATAGGACACTAAAAGTCTATCTGGTCGGTAGAGTTCCATTGAAAACAGCATTGGACTGACTAGAGTTAATGTGAAATTGGGTTCCTCATGATGAAAGCACAGTAGGCAATTTTGCAATGATAATTCAAGAAGTAGGCTTTATCTATAGCCAATATACACTTTATATCAAATGCTGATGATATATGCTTAAAGTTATAAGGGCATGCAGAGAGACCATGTTGCCATTATAAACAGCTCCTCATAACCCTTAGTCAAAGTCAAGTGTTTTTTTCCGATTACATTTTTTTTCCAAGCTCTTGACCTAAGCTTAATTTATGTACAAATTGCTCTGGGCTCCACCATTCATGTTTGATTTAATAGCATACTTTGAGCTAATTAATGCTAATGTGACACATGCAATAGTCTTGCCAGTCTTGGCCTTTAAGGGACAAGACTGGGGGGGGGGGAAGAGTCATGAAAGGGGAGCTAGATGAGAAATGACATGCAGCAATGGCCCACAGGTCAGAGTCGAACCTGCGGCCACTACGTTGAGGAGTAAACCTCTATATATGGGTGCACGCTCTATCAGGTGAGCTACCCAGGTGCCCCAAGGGGACAACATTTGGATTATTTTGCAACAAGCAAACCTAAGATCAGTTACGCTTTATTTAAAAGATGTGAGGCAGAATAAACTGCTTGGACCGAGTTGTTTTAACTTATTATCAGTTCTTGGAAGTCACATCTCCCCTCTCAACAGGGTGCAATGAGCTAATGAACCCCCAATGTGGAAGCAGCAAGGCTGCTCCTCCTGCTGCGCTTAACCAAGAAAATGTGAGTCCACATTATAGAGTGATGATAGCAGAGTTATGATCTAGTTTATAATTATTTAGATCTTTTATTATTTACATTTTGTTTGTTGAGGCAGTTTGTTTTGCAGTTAAATCATCTGTGAGGCAGTTTTTACAAAATCTTGTTTGAACTGTCCATATATAGCAGACCAGTATGGCGATAAACGCTACCTATAACACACAATGGCACATTTGCATAATGATATAAATGAATGTCATTAAGAAAATAGGTAATTTTTTTAAAAATATGAAAGGTGAAAATACAGTGGATGCAGAGTAAAATGTAAAAAAAAAAGTATAAATACTCTATATTTTGCTGTTGGCTTTTGCTTGTACACAATATTTATGAGTTGGAGTTAATAGACTCACAAGTAATAAAATAGAAGAATAAGTAATGTTAATATGATATGCATGCAGGTAGAGGCATTGGTTGTAAAATTGACTTGGCTATAGGTTCAGACATTTGTTTCACTAAGTAATTTAGCTGTTAAACTGATGTCTCATATCACAGTATCAAATTGATATACCTCCCAGCTATAATCTGCTTAAAGTAACTTCCTTATTTAACTTTAATTAACTTTAATTCTCTCAATCCAGATCATTTCCTCAGCCCTCCATGTGTGCAGGGTAACCAGACTCCATTGTTAGTAATTTAAGTCATGACGCATCACAGTCCTCGGTAGACAGTGGCTGGTTTCTATAGTTACCGCCAACAGTCTGGTCTGAGAAGAGTTTGTAACGATATCCTCAGGACAATGCTAAACAAAATGGTGGCCATATTGAGTCCTCTTCCCACCAGGCCTCAGCTGTTTGCAGAGAAAAACAGGTGGCTGATACACTATACTAGATAAACCTTTTAAAGGTGCTCTAAGTGATGTCACGCATTTTTTAGGCTACAACATTTTTTGTCACATACAGCAAACATCTCACTATCCGCTAACTGCCTGTCCCCTGAACACACTGTAAAACAACGCGGTCTCTCTCAACGCGGACAGCCCAGGCTCCACAACGGCAACAAAAACAAACTGTGCCAGCCTGCACCACGAAAAATAACAGTGTTCCAGCCAATAAGCGACAAGAAGGATTTGGGGGTGGCGGTTGGGGGGTTAGTGCGCGGAAGGGAGGGGGAATGGACGGGATGAGGAGGAGGGAGGGGCGAGCCAGCCTCAGTTTTGTTTGACAATACTTCGAACGTCAACAAGAAGTGACGTCTCCCAACATTGCTTCGAGCACCTTTTTAGTTAAACATTTGGAGTACTCATTTTGCTATTAGGCGCAGACACCAAAGTCGCAGTCACACTTTGATCATAGAGTATCATTTATACATTTATTCCCCAAAGGTCAGCACATTCGTTAAGGTGTAACCCCCTGTGCAAGGATAGCATGGGTTAGTCATTGTAGATTAGGAAAACCTGAATAATCATTAGCTGTCCATAAAGAGGTGTCCAGGGTTGATGTTTAATCCAAGTAAGAAGGAGAGTGTAGGCATATCGGGCGCAGGCTATGACATGGTGGCATGATAATGGTTCTTTGTGGTTGCGTTTGGGAATAGAGTGGCCGGAGGTTAAGAGTGACGTTAGTGCTGCTACCCACACCATGTCAGTGACGGCTGTGCACAGAGTGAGGAGAGATAAAGAGGTGTTTAGAGCATTACATTTATTTCCAGAGTTGCCTCCTTGCATCATGGGTGACTGATAAATTTGGCCCCATTTTCCCTAAATAATTCTCTGTATTAAATACATAATGGCTGAATCATTTATCTAACTCAATACTAATCTAGGAGTTTTCTATACCTGCTGAGCAACATTGATTAATATCTGTATTGTGACGCTTTGTCCTCTGTTTTTATTGAAATGTCAGGCGTTAACATTGTTCATTTCTTTATAACTTCAGCCATGCTTCTACCCTCTTCACTACTACTCCTCCTTGGCCTCCTCACCTGGAGTCCCAGTGCATCATGGGCCGCTAAAGTGATCGTGGTCCCACCCATCATGTTTGAATCACACCTCTACATTTTCAAGACGCTGGCCACGGCTCTGCACCAGGAGGGCCATGAGACCCACTTTCTAATTTCAGAAGGTCGTGGGGTGCCCCCTTCCCCTTATTACCACTTACAGCGCTACCCAGGAATTTTTAACAGCACCACGGCTGACAATTTCCTCCAGTCAAAAGTCAGCAACATCTTCTCAGGCCGCCTAACATTTCTGGAACTGTTTGATATACTTGACCACTACTCTCAGAACTGTGATGCTGTCGTTGGCAATGTTGAGGTAATGACCCGCCTCAAGGAGGCCAAATTTGACCTGCTGCTAGTAGACCCTAATGAGATGTGTGGTTTTGTGATCGCTCATATCCTGGGTGTGAAATATGCCGTGTTTAGCACAGGCCTGTGGTACCCTGCAGAGGCGGGCGCCCCAGCCCCACTTTCATATGTACCCGAATTCAACTCATTGCTGACAGACCGCATGTCTCTGGTCCAGAGGATCGCCAACACAGCGGTTTACCTGGTGCAGCGCTTTGGAGTCCGTTACATTGCATTACCCAAATATGACCGGATTATGAAGAAACATGGAGTGAAGCCTCAAGTGGCCATGTCTGACTTGGTGCAGGGCAGCCGGCTGTGGATGCTATGCACTGACTTGGCTCTGGAGTTCCCCAGGCCCACCCTGCCACATGTGGTGTACATAGGAGGCATCCTTACCAAGCCCCCCAATCCACTTCCACAGGTGAGAAGTACTGAGAGACACACAGGCAGCTGACAAGCACATGGGGAGATTTGTAAAGACAGACAAAAAGTTTTTGTGTTATGGTTGTTTGGTCTCATGTACAAGAGTGTAAGAGTAGTAGATTATCAATGGCAAATGAAGTGAGAACCTTAAAATAACCAGACGGCAATGTCTGTTTGTGGCTAATCCAACTAAGTAAATACCTGACACATCAAGGTACTTCAGCACATTGATTCAAATGTTATATAAAATCCATAAATCAGTCCTGCTCATTAATATGAAACATTTTCCACAATGACCTAATGCACCCGGAAAAAGGAGAAGGGATATATTAACCATATGGAAAACTCTCTGATGGCTGTCAAATTTATGTCAGTTGAGTTTGACTATGACATTATGCAAAAGTATTTTTGGTTATGTTTTACTCTGGCTTCACTCAGAGAAGTTTATCCTTTTGACTTACATATAAGTATAGTTTCGTGCATTTAAACATTTGTCTTTTTATTAGACCATTACCAACACTCCACTTGCACACATGAACGTTTCAGGCTCTGCCTTTCTCAGTATGTGTGTCTGTGTGTGCACCCTAAAGGACTTAGATATAAAAGCAACAGGAAGAGCTTGTTTTTTCATTTGTTCTTTATTTTTGCATAAATCTATCAAATTTCATGTTTTGGGCAAAAGTTGTGGTAACTCTTATCTCTTACATCTAGAGCTGTAACAATTCCAAATTTTACTGTACAATTGTCTCAGAAATAATTGAGATTAACAATATAATTGTCTCTTTCAGACAAATTTAAAAATATTTATCTATGTATTACTTTTAAAAAAAAGTATAAAGTTTTGAATGAATCCCAGGATACATCTTTTGGTTATATCACTGTAATGTGACCCAGATAATATAAAAACACAAGTACACAACCTATGAAGTAAACCATGCCTCTTTATTATCATAAACATAGAGTTCTTTCTTGAATGAACATACAATTGGCAATTACCATCAACAGTGATACCCCTTAGGACCTTAGCTAATGTTAGCAATTAATTGCAGTTAAACAAAGAAACGGCGATTACGTAAAAAGAAATTGTGATTAGACAATTATGTAATAATTGTTACAGGCCTACTTACAGCCCATTCAAGAGAAAATTTTTGTTGATGGGTGGAATCAAGCCACCACTTTTGTTACTCTTGTATGATGAAGCTCTTTGTAAGTTCACATACAGAAAATACACAAACACGTTTTTCTTCGTATTATCTCCCCTGTCCTGTCTTAACAGTCTGATTGAGTTTCAGTATGTTTTGTATCTACCCTTGCTTGTCCCCATTGTCTCGCCTATCATTGGTACCTCTTATTATCTATCCTGTTACAAAGCGATCCTTTATAGGCGACGATGCTGGGGTGAGAATGGGTTTGGGTTGAATGGATGCGGTAGATTTTGAGCAGAGAGGGAGGGGAGTCATGGAGAGCAGAGGCGGGTGGTGACGGGCGGGTTAGTCCAGTGTTCGGACGCCGAGAGCGCGGGCCGTCGGTATCTACTGCGGGGGGTGTTGGAATGCCACTTCAGCCAATAAGGAGCATTGTGGCCTTTTTGTGTGGAGGGAGTTATAATGGAAGTGGAGGGAGAACGAGGCCATTGTTCTGGGCAGAGCTCCGGGGACACTGAGACTCTTTTATAGGTTCACTGAGGCTGCGTTGTAGGGACAGTAGGGCTGCGCTCCTGGGACACAGAGCCCAGTGTGCCCCTGATGTTGCTCTGTGCCAGGGCCAGCCTTAGCTGCCGCAGCTGGACCATTGGCTTCCCTCCCTCTACTTGTCCTCCACTTCTATACCTCCAACATGGCTTCTCCCTCACCTCACACTGTCAGTCCATACATCGTCACTTACCAGAAGCTGCTAAACTTTGCTAAGATATGTGGATAACTCATTTGAGTAAAACCTAAAACAGGAGGAGGAGGAGGAGGAGGAGGACATTGTCTTTGTTCTTCCACAGGCGTGTCATGTTTTCACTGCCTCACGCTGTCAGTTGGTAGAAACTGATATGTACTGCAGACCTCCTTCCTTTTCTTTTGATTTAACTATTGTGCTGACGTTTAAAATGTTCCAGAAACTTTTTGATAGACGGAAGCTACAGTATACCAATGAATATAGGTAGGATAGTTGGCAGATGTAAACTTTTACATGTTTAATCATGTAAACAGTGCTCATGGGGTTTTTGTTTTCCAATGAGATAGTTGCAGTTTTCTTCCCTAACTTTAACCCTGTCACCCATCTTCATTAAAACAATGACATACAAGGTAATGTGATAAATTGCATTTACATTATAGAGATGTTACCATATTAACCAGTTTCAGACTTACTGTTCATGTCAATATCTAAGTTGTAATTACGACTGGGAGCTCTCTGATATACCCAACTTGGATCTAAATAATGGAAGTGTCTAAAAGCAAACAAACATAGACACCACAGCTCCGTTGATATACATCATTTAATGTTAACTTGGTGAATGCTCATCAGTTCATACCTCCACTTCTGTCTATGAATTGTAAGATTTGGGGCAATTTCTTCTAGAGAAAATAGTTGGAAACAAAAGATTTGTCAGTGAGGTCTGTGGATTACCCAAAGTAACAGGGATCTTGTTTCTAGAGAGACCCGCTGCTGTTACGTTTTCTTTGCGCATCACAAAAGAAATTCCTTTCTCCTCCATTGTATTGCAGCTGTATTGAGCTGGCAGCATAAACATCAGACATCTGAAAACTTGGCACATAAAACCAATACTGCGTGGCTAGATACCACAGAGGGTAGAGTGCGTTTTTTTTGGATTCAGGTGAACTGACCCTGTGTGTTGAGAATATAAAGATCAGAGGAGAATGTTGTAGAGTGGACTTTATTGTGAATATGTAGGATATTTGATGTATATTTGATATTTAATATGTGATTGCTTTCTCTATAGACTTTTGTCTGGCGTTTGGTAAATTATTGTTAATCAGCAGTGCTGCTAATTCAAGAAAAGTTTCCAACACAACAAAAGGTATTGTATTGCCGTCCCCATAGTCTAGATCGACGTTGTTTCATTTACGGGATATTTCCGGTGCCGTCCGAGGTTCGGCCGGATGTCCCTCACCTTCGGCTTTCTTTGTGTTGCCATTCTAAACTCCGGTCGATTTGGGAAACATCCTCCAAGCTGGAACCAACAATAAAATTTATATTCATCTTTTTTTTTAGTAGAATTCTGATCACACACTCAACAGCCGTTTGTATTCCAGAGCTCGCCTCCCTACTTGCACATGTTCCACCAAAACAAGTTCCTTCCCGAGGCTATTTTGCAGAGGCACCGTTTCTGCGTATGGGGCTTAGTTCCACCCAAGACGATTGCAATTGGTTTAAAGAAATGCCATTAAACCAGAGCACGTTTTTCCTCGTATCTAGGAATGTTGTAGCCAGACCCTCCTCCGTAGCACTGTGGAGGAAGGTCTGGCAATGCGAGACTACCATCCCCATAATACACCAGCATTTGTGTAGTTTCCAATTTTATATTAATTGATTCATCAAGGTAATGCACACAGTTTTCATTTTGTACAAACAGGGTTTGTGAAATATTTTTGCGAAAATATGCTACTGGTCAATCTTTGCATTTGAAGCAAATTGCAACAGGCAGCATTTCAGATTGGTTGCTTTATGGACTTTTAACATTATTTATTAATGTCAGAATATCAAATGATAATGTGTAATGCACTAGGCACCAAATTGCAAAATGCAAGCTCAGCACATCCTTGTTTGCAGTTCTGAGGCATTAACTTAAATACATTTAACAGCTTCATGCATTAGACATTCTGTGTCTTGCTTGATAAACTTCTACTGTGGACATTTCTTAAATTCATGGATTTTAATTTAATTAGTCTACATGGAAATATTTTCACCAGCTGCAATATGATAAGATGGCCCTTGTTAAGGGGATTTATATTCTGGGACTCTGCTTATATGCCTTTTGCTTTTCAAATTACAACATTATAAAAAAAGTGCAGTAAGGTCTATGACATCTCACTTTAATTTATCTTTAACAACGGTGTTCAAAGTTTATGCGAAGGGTCTGTTTTATTGGTGTCAGCAATTTATATTTAATGGGTTAAAAATAATCTGAGATGGAGCCCAGCTGTTAAATTGCAGTGATCACATTATGTCTCCAGTTTGGGTTATTTGAATGCTTGCAAAATACACATGATTGAATGTACTATGAAAGAAGGGACTGGTGAGGTAAAAAAAGGGAGGAAAATGATGTGCTCCATAGCATAGTAGTGTTATCATTGTATTATTGTAAATCTTTTCTCATTGGCAAAGAAACTATGTATTTTGCTCTTTTTTTGTTGCTATTATTGTCTTTCTCTTATATTTCCACAGGACTTTGAGGCATGGGTGAATGACACAGCGGAGCATGGCTTTGTGGTTGTGTCGTTTGGAGCTGGGGTCAAGTACCTTTCCCATGACATTGCTCACAAACTGGCAGGAGCCCTCGCCAGGCTGCCCCAGCGTGTCATCTGGAGGTAAAGTATCTTTTTTTCTCACTTATACAGGACACAGCTGTCACTGTGACAGATGTGTACAGGGTTTTCAGGTGAGCTTCAAGTTACTGAACTGCATGTTACTGCTGTTTGATAAGGCATTGTAAAATAAAGGCAACACGTTGTTCCTCTGTCTTTGTTTTTAGACCAACGTCCATGTTACCACCTCACACTTGCTTGAGGGTGTTATCTGAGGTCATCCAGTTGATCAAACAGCATTGAGTAGCGGATTGGATCCTGACCCTTAAGAGAATTTGTTCAGGAAAACTTAAGACAAAAACTAAAGATGATGGCTTCAAAAGATCTTTGCATTTGATTTTATTTAGCAAAGTCACATAAGATGCATCTGGCTGCGCCTGGCTGCGCCTGGCTGCTTTGTTTTGTCTTCCGCCATGCGCCATACTACACCGGAAGCGTCTCAGAAGCGGAGCGTCTTGCTGCAGATTTTATTGTCTCTACAAGTGCTTTACAAAACAATCCTGTGTTTATTAAGCTAGTATCTACCTTCCACTCCAAGGACTACTACAGTTAAACTCCATGCCTTCTCTTTTCTGGTGTTGTCCTTATAAAAAGGATCTGTGATGTCTGTTTTTCCACCTCCAAGATGAATCTCTCGTGATCCATGGCGGTATAGGAGACAAATACGATATTGGGGGGGGGGGGGTGTTTTGGTTAGAGATGGCCCGATACCATTTTTTGCTTCCCGATACCAATTCCGATACCTGAACTTGCGTATCGGCCGATACCGAGTACCAATCCGATACCAGAGTGTCATATATTTCATTATGTTTTAACAGCTGTATACTACTATCCCTGTACGGATGTGATATGATTTCTATCTTTGCTGTCGGTCTGGCTCAGGTTAAACTCTTTGTGAAACATGAACAAACACAAACAATGAATGCCCCAGAACTTTCTTTTATTTTCCAGTTTGACAGTCAGTTATAACGGAAAAAGAACCTAAATAAACTACTTTAACGTAGATTTTCTTTAGGGCTTTATTACGTGGTATCGGATCGGTGCATAAACTCCAGTACTTCCCGATACCGATACCAGCGTTTAAGGCAGTATCGGAGCCGATACCGATACTGGTACATCTCTAGTTTTGGTAAATTGACTGGATGACTGTTCCACTTCCTGACCGGCTGTATGAATGGCCAGCGGCTCCGTTAAAATAGACCTGGCACGTATCTTTAGCAGAGCAGAGAGCCGCTTCACGCACACTTCTGGGACGCGGCGCAGCTGGTGAATTATCAAGAATTGATTTGAATGCCCGCGTTGCTTGCGGGGCTCGCGATGCGCCCAGTGGAAAATAGGGTTTTGGGTTACTGTTAGCTACAGTGGTCTGATAACATGACATTGTAGGTCATTTGCTGCAGCCATGGGGCAGGCTACATATGTCTGTGATGGGGAAACTAAAACTGTCGCAGTATCTGTGCATGCATGTGTCCGTTACAGTGTATACACCATGAATGCAGATGTATATGTGTTCAGGATGAACTCGTAACAAGAGGTCCTTCACAGTTTGTGGTTGCCCAGTTAGAGAGATAGGTGTGATTAAAATGGTTGGTTATGTAGTGACACTGGTAACATTAATGATACACTGACTATGACCTGAGCAGGAAAACAAAAAATAAGAGAAGGGCAAGTGGGGCTGATAGAGGAGAAAAGAAAAATGTGACTACTAGTGTCACAGTGCTTTAAAATTCCATCCATGAACCTGTTAATCCTTAACTCTTATCTCAGTATATGTAAGAGATTGTGATTCATTGACCAAATTCACATTGTTTTTGTGTCATTTCTATCCCATAGTTGACAAAGGACTAGTTAATAAGACTAAAAACTGACTGTCTTGAAGTTGCATAATCCTTATGAGACAATGCAATTTGTTTATATAGGTATAACTTTTTCTCGGATGTCCAAGGAGTGCATCATTAAGAACTGCAGGAACAAAGCCATGATCTTAGTACATATATACATGCGGCTCCCAAACTGGACTTTTTTCGTAGGTATATGGTGTAGCTGGGTTAATATTTAGGTATACATGAGAAACGTGCCTGTGTGCAAAGGTAGGTGAAGGTGAAGGGCTTGTACAAACACTACACAATTTACAATTATCTCATAACTGACAGCATGGCTAAGTAACATTTGTTAGATATCTCTGTGCCAGATAATTACTGTTTAAAAGTGTTGTTTTTATTTGGATCATACTGATTTCAATTCCAGTTTTGCTGTAGTTAATTTTTATGTAGGCTTTGTTTGTTTCAGCTTTTTTTCTTTCTATTTTAGTTTTAGTTCTAGTTTTAGCATTATCCCAAGCACTCCAGTTATAAGTTTAATACCCAATGGAGATGGATTACTCAACTTTGACTATTGTTGACAAGGGATCCTCTTTTTTCACTTAATACATTGTAACCATGAATAGATTCCTTTTTTTTGTCAATGCACATCATTGTACAACAAAATTAAGTAGCAATCCTAACGATGCATTTGCACATATCAAACAGTAATTAAAAATAAAGAAAAAATATATATACATTAGGGATAAAAAATATATATTTCCTGTGACCTATAAAAACAGTAAAATGGCTGAGATATTGCACTTCTGGATATTGCACATTTGCTGAGTTGTAGTGACCCTATATACAAGCAATAGAATGGGGAGTACATACGTACAAAGAAATATACAAAGGTGCAGTTGGAACTGTCAATAGTAATATCACGTTGTTCCGTTACATTTCCTTCTAGCACAGTGTGTGACATTCAAATGCGTGCAAACGAGTGCAGTAGTTTACAGACATTTTATTTCTACACTGCACACATGACAAATAACTAACTGCAAAAAGTTGGATTATGTTCAAAGTTATCCATTAATTGACACCTCAAAGAGAGGTCAGAAGAGTGATCATGTGAGTTGGCGAAGCGGGAGGATATGAGATAAAGAGGAAGGAGACAGAATTAGAAAATGTATTGTTCTTTTTTTTCCAGAAACAAAATGTAATAAATTAGTAGAGGATAATACGAAGTTGATATGAATCACGAAGCAGAGGAGGAAATTAAGCACACTGGATGCGTGGCGTTTCTGTTGCGTGTCAGTTGTGTGGTGGCTGCGTGACGTTTTCTATGTCTTTGCACATCACTGCTGCTGCTAGCCTTGTCTGTACACATGTATTTTTGCAATTGATAAAATTAAATACCATGTTAAACATAAATATATACTGGAAAGGCAAAAAAGTCCAGGGTGCTCAGGAAGTTCAGTCAAATGTTTGAAGGTGCTCTTTGGGGTCGGGAATTCAATTAAATGTATAAAAAAAGGATTATTGAAAAGGCCTGGGTGCCCGGATAGCTCAGTTGGTAGAGCGGGCGCCCATATATAGAGGTTTACTCCTCGACGCAGCGGGCCCGGATTCGACTCTGACCTGCGGCCCTTTGCTGCATGTCATTCCCCCCACTCTCTCCCCTTTCAAGTCTTCAGCTGTCGTATCAAAAAAGACTGAAAATGCCCAAAACATTATCTTAAAAACAAATTTTAAAACCCTGACGTAGGCTGTCTGTACTGCTACGTGTGGGTTGCTTCTCCCCATGTCTTTTACATTTTCTATTATGAAATAGCCAGTAAAATAAAGGCTTTTTAAATAATTTTGAAGAAGAGTGCCTTGGATTTTCCTTCTTTTCTACACATAAACAGCAAAGACAACGTCGGCAGTATTGACGGCAAAATAAGCTGCAGAATATTTCGTTCTGTATTGACAGGTGCAATATTTGAAAATCAATAATTATTTATAATTTTTTTTAAATTACATTTATATCTGCATTTATGTTAAAACCTCTCGACTTTCAAACATCAAAATGTCATTTATTAAACGTATTTGTGTCAAAATGACATATAAACATATTTTTCGTATTCTATTTTGCCTTCCAACACGCTTGCATGTCGCTTGAAAAATAGGCGTCAGATCTATTTCTAGCATGCACACGTTTTCGGCGCGGCTCACATAGGCAGTGTGCAAGCTCTAACCCGATAACATGGGAGCCAAAATAAAAATGGACACGCCACGCAGCTGACACACTCACGCCACGCAGGCCTTAAGGTTAGAGAGATGACAGAGATTTACTTAAATAGGTAGGAAGTCTGTTGACGGATAGTAACTGGAATATCAATCAACCATTGGGAGCTAAGAGGGAGAAAAATCAAGCTCAGTTGGACTATGACCCCTTTCGCACAACCATAGCAAAATTAGCCTCACTCTTGAACTATTCCCATTGTATTTGCATGTATTTACTAAAGCCTTATACCGACATTTGACCCTGTATGCCTTAATTAACACAGGAGTAGTTTAAGTGTGTGACTGCTTATCTTCCTCGGTTGTCTGTACTCACCTTTTTGAGTGTGTGTCTGCAATATTTTCAATTTTATCACATGGAAAAGAGAATTGGAAGCATTAGGTAGTGTATAGAGCTGGGGAAAAGCAGAATACCGTGGCATACTAGGAGCAGGGTTCAACAACAGACACTCATTATATGACTGAATTTGTGGGTTTGGAGAACTCCATGCATTTTAGTGGCTAGAGCTGGGCAGAGTCCCTGGTGCGATCTAAGAGGATAAGATTGTGGTTGTCAGAGCGCTTACCAGATTTGTAGGCAACAGGTACTGTGTGTTATTATGAGGGGTGCTGGAGTTGCCTTGGCATGCAACATGTGTGAGAAATAATGTGTGATAATTTGTGTAATTTGTAATCATTTTCATTTTAGTTAGAAAAATGACCAAAGCTAATCTCAAGTAGAGATGGCCCGATACCATTTTTTGCTTCCCGATTCCGATACATGAACTTGCGTATCGGCCGATACCGAGTACCGATCCAATACCAGTGTGTCATATATTTTATTATGTTTTAACAGCTGTATACTATTATCCATATATGGATGTGATATGATTTCTACCTTTTTGTTGTCAGTCTGGCTCAGGTTAAACTCTGTGAAACATGAACAAACAATGAATGCCACAGAACTTTATTTTATTATCCAGTTTGACAGTCAGTTATAACGGAAAAAGAATATAAATAAACTACTTTAACGTAGATTTTCTTTAGGGCTTTATTACGTGGTATCGGATCGGTGCATTAGCTCCAGTACTTACCAATACCAGTGTTTTAGGCAGTATCGGAGCATCTCTAATCTCAAGCGCTGACTGTTCACAGGAAGATATCAGATAATGATGCTCCACATGGAGGTATCTGACCAGGTCTACAGGTGAAGTGGGACAATGATCTTAAACTTGTAGCTACAGGCAGGAGCCTCTTGTAAGCCCCAATACATTGCATGTGACATTGAATGGTAATCTGACTTTCAGTGGCCCTGCCAAATAAATAGAAAAAGGAAGAGGGCCAATGAGAGGGACAGGGACCAGGCCAAATGAATTGTGTCATTGATAATTGGCTGCATGAATGTAGGCTTTGATTGGCAGGACTGTGAATTGGTGCTTTGTTGAAGAGAGAAAGAGAGATGAAAGACTTTGGGTTTGGGAGGGAAGGAGACAGAGATGGACGGATGGGGGTCGTAATGTGGCTGCATTTGTTGGAAAATGCTTCCGCACACACAACCACAGACACCAACAAACATAGACACAATGCTGTACACATCCACCACTACCCATAGAAGACAAATGGTTAAAACCTATATGTCTGGGTGAACAAGCAAAGTCCGTCTGCTTTTTGTTTAGGGAAGAAAAGATCACTATAAAATTCCCCTTTGTTCACTTTCTGCATCATATAAATATTAGACTCAATTCATTTAGCCCTCTGTATATAGTATCTCTACAGTATATATTGTACCCACTATACATATTGTACATCTGCTGCCCTCACTATGCGTGTCCCTCATGCCGAGAAGTATCACCAATGAAAGAGCAACATTTGGTACCTATTTAAGAGTACAACCCTATATGTATCTAGTAGAAACACAAATGGAGTACACAAGAGTAAAGGTAGCAACACATTAGCCTCAGACAGCTAGTATAATGGCTAGCGTGGTTACTAATAAACTGATTTAAACTAAATTACAAGAATTGTTTAACATTTTGTGAAATACACTGATTCACTTTCTTAAATTCCTAGAATTTTGTGGTAACCACCCCCTCTAAAAAACGGTGATGTCATTTTTACACTTCGGATTTTGAACAGATTAAACAAATGAGATATAGCGTGATAATTAGTGAGGCTCGGAAGTACTTGTATGTGGCCTTTGTAACCCTTGGACAGAGCCAGGCTAGCTCTTTACCCCTGCTTCCAGTTTGTGTGCTAACAAGCTAAGCTAACTGGCTGCTAGCTGTATCTTCATATTCACTGTGCAGACATGTGATGTTCTCTTTGAACTTTCGGCTAGAAAGCAAACAAGTGTATTTTCCAGAATGTCAAGGTGTTCTTTTAGCAAATCAACAGTCACGAAACAGTTGAAATAAAAGTGTAGGCCTACCTACAGATAATGTTCCAACAACGGTATTTAGGGAGTAGATAAAAGACATTTGCACATATCTGACAAATATGAAATACTGTGTGAATATCCAGTGAGGGATTTTGTTGGTGTTCGTACACTGTGATGACAACATAATCTACTAAAAGGTAAGATAAAATATATCATCATTTTCTTTTTTTCTTCCTTAGATTCTCTGGACTTCCACCCAGTAACCTTGGTAACAACACCAAGCTTGTTGATTGGATGCCTCAGAATGACTTATTAGGTGAGTACATTTCGATGACACCACATACTATAATGTGTACTTCCTCTTTTATTTCTCTTATTAACAGTCAAACTGGCTAACTGGATATATTGTGTATATAACCATATAAACTGAAATGTATTTGTCTGGATCAAGGCATGTTTAACACATAGCTGTTGTTTGGTGTTTTTATATGAGATGTTCCTACTGATGGTGTGGCGGACTAGGTTTTGTGTGGCTGGGTTCCTCCCATACCTACTTCCACCACAGTTGTGGGTAGAATGTGAATGTGTAAGCCACTATGTGCCTGTCAGGAATGAGAAATGTACAACAACATTCAGATATTGACAGCAAGCATTGTATTCTGCATTGGTGTAATAGCACCGTGGTTAGCCAAGCCTGTGAATACTGCGACGTTACGCCTGTCTGGCTTTCTGGTAGGTCAGTAAATGGCATTTTAAAGGGACAGTTCACCACAAAACAGTACAACCTATTATTACTATTACTGTGTTGCACCAAAGTGCATTTATTGGCATTAAATGTAAATTTTTATTGAATTTATTAACTACAGTATCACAATCTCCTTCAAAATATAACATCAGTTGTGGGTTAGTCTTAACTGAAACTTGCTCTCCAACTGTCTTTATCTATTGAGAGGAAATAAACTGGTTATAGTTAAAGTATATGAGTTTCTGTGAGTAACTGTGTTCTCTTTGGATAGGAAAGTTGCTGTATATAAAAATAATTCCCCACCTGCCCCATACTGGGTGGCCTTTTTTCCCCTCTTCCAACCTTTGGTTCTCTACCAGAGGCCTGAGAGCCTGAGGGTTCTGTGCAGTATCTTAACTTTTCCTAGGACTGCTCTTCTGGACAGAGAGCTCAGATGGCGAGTCCATACAGCATCCCGGGATGGGAGAAAAACGTGCTCTGGTTTATTGGCATTTCTTTAAACCAATCACAATTGTCATGGACGGCGCTAAGCACCGGACAGAGCCACGGTGCCACCGCAAAATAGCCTCGGGAAACTTGTTTTGATGGAACGTGTACGTTCAAAAGTTTTAATTGTGCAACAGAAAACTCTGATTGGACAGATAGTCTAGCTAGCTTTCTCGTTTTACCCTGCAGAGATCTAAGGAGCAGTTAACCATAGTCCTCACAAATCGACCAGAGTTTAAAATTCCAACACAAAGAAAGCGCAACGTAACAGACATCCGGCAGAAAAGAGTGACATCTGGCGGAATTTCCGGCAGCAACGGAGCAATCCCAGAAGTGGACCGTCTCGTGGATATAGACTATGGTGTTCCATGTATGCCGTACCTGCCTGCATCTTACACCCCGCTGTTTTGTGTTGGACTGTCGCAGGGACGTCTTTACACTGCCTGCACCTGGGGTCCTGTCTAGTATGGTAGGGCCCGGCCTCTATTGATGATGTGCTATCTTTCAGACCAGACTTTTTCCAGCCACTGGTATGATTTCCCAGAATCAGCCACTTCTTCCATCTGTTGGTGGTATGCCATGCAGGGGCTTGTCCTTCCATTATGGTTCCTCTTCTTCCCCTGACTCTTCATCATCAGGTTACTGCTGCCTGAGATAATACTTAGCAGGTCATCACTTGGAGCTATCTTCCTTATGTACTTTTGGATCTTTGTTGTTTCATCCTGGATAGTGGCTCTGACACCCACTATTCCTCGGCCACCCTCCTTCCGCTTAATGTATAGTCTCAGGGTGCTGGACTTGGGGTGAAACCCTCTGTGCATTGTGAGAAGCTTTTTTCTCTTGATATCAGTGGCATCTATCTCTTCCTTTGGCCAGGTTATTAAACTGTATTATATGACCCTGATTAAGAGGGAAATTCATTTTTGCTGTGTTTTAGGTGAATTACATCTTTTTCTTTTTTTATTGTTGAAATGTTTATAGAGAAAGTAAAGTTTTTATATTGAAATTCCTACCTTAATAAAAACACTGACTAGGTACTTAGTTAATTATACTGTTAGAAATTATACTGACACATACTCACACAGATCTTCTGTCTTCCTCTAACTGTAAACCGTTCTCCCCCCATGTTCATGTAGTGGGGTGCAATAGTGAGACACTGCTGAGTGTGCAGCAGTTAGTGGGATCTACAGTATAAACCGTAAATTAGTCAAAAATGACTAATGAACATAATACCTACACATGGAAAATAACATCCCTCGTCCACCTACCATCTAGGTCACGCCAACACAAGGGCCTTTCTGAGCCATGGTGGCCTGAACAGCATCTACGAGGCCATGTATCATGGGGTGCCAGTGGTAGGTGTGCCCCTGTTTGGAGACCACTATGACACCATGACTCGTGTGGCAGCCAAAGGTATGGGTATCATGTTACACTGGAAGTACATGACCGAGGAAGACCTCTACACAGCCCTGACCAGCGTCATCAAAGACGGCAGGTTAGATGTATAAGTCTTGTATGCACAGTCACACACAAATGCTTTGTATATTAGTGTTATTCTTCATTAGTGCCATCTAGTGACCACATATGGAATCATCTTCATCTCTCTTTCATATGGTTGTGCTCTCGTGACTTTGTGCCCTCTAGCATGCCCATAAAGACTTGTCTCTTTATATCCTTGTTCCCAACCTCTGTCTGTCTCCCAACCCAGGTACCGCCAGCAAGCACATACTCTCTCAAACATTCACAAAGACCAGCCAGGCCACCCTGTGACCAGGGCTGTCTACTGGATCAGCTACATCCTACGTCACCATGGTGCCAACCACCTGCGATCTGCCGTATACGAGGTGTCCCCCTACCAGTACTTCCTGCTGGATGTGATTTTCACTGTAGGGGCTGCCTTGGCTCTGATCATCTTTGCCCTGCGACGGTTGGTACGATTGCTGAGGGGGAAGGCCGGGGACCAGAGCAGAGGAGGTGGTGTCCCCAGGGATGATGGTAACATGGTCAATGGACATTGCCATAGCGAGAGCATGGCCAACGGGAAACACAAACGCAATGGCTCCTTGAAAATCGAGAAGAAGCTGAATTAATGTTTTGAATGACCAAAAGGGATGAGGAAGAAGTTGCCCCAAGGACTCAGCTCTAGGTTTAGTTTAGTGGGTTAATAAAAGCTTTGAGAGAAAGCTGTTCTTAGGTCTGTGTCGAGAGGCAACTGCTAGTCAGAGTGAGCAAGATGCTGTAGGATACACAATGCATCGTGTGGGGACAAAGCAAGGCATCGGGTGCTCAAAATCTGTGTGTGTGTCTGTGTGTCTGTGTGGGTGTATGTGTATGTGTGAACTGAAGCAAATTTAACGAAAACTCTAATAAAAGAAGCTACAGCAATACAACACCAAATTGGAAAGTCATTGAGGATCAAACACAGGAAAGACACATTGGGAGGACATTGTTTTTTCATGTACATCATTTCTCCTGCAAGTTCCCTGTCTTCTTCTGGCTTCCTTACCAATGGAAGGATGATGAAGAGGGGAAATCCTGAGCGCCAACTCCTCATCCTCAGAACAAAACAAGAAAACCAATGGATAACTTTTGAAATAGTTAGGATTTAATGTTTTTAACTGCAAACTCTGCTTCTATGTGTGTCTGGTATACTGTAAATAGAGGAAACATCTTATTGTTACTGTACAAATGCATTTTAATGATAGACCCTTTTAACAATTTTAATCAAATTTTTTTATTTATTTCATGTGTCAATAGTGTGATAGCATTAAGGTAGATGTACACTCCCTCGTCTAAGCTCATATTGGTGAAATAAACAAAACAAAGACTAACAGCTTCAGTCATTATAAGTCTGCACAGGTCTGTGCTTTCTGCAGTTTAATCATCCACAGTATTCATGGTGGTCTTGTTTCAAACTAATGACAGTGTTGAAAATATTTTAAATTTTTCCCTTTTCACACGATAGTGCCATCCTGTGACTGCACTTCGCTGTGCAGTGCCACATTATCTCCTAACTGACAGTTTGCTCTGGTAAATAATAACTTAATTGAACTTTGTTGGGCTTATCAGTGTGAAAAGGGTGATCATGTTATCATCCAAATATATAATATTGATGACAACTCAGGATACTGTGGATAGGCAGAGCCAGATCAGAAATGTGCTCAGGGATGAGTCTGAGCATTATTGATTTATGATGCCTTGCTTCGTTAGTCCCATATCTTAATTCTGCATCCCTATCTCATCTATTTATTGATTAATAAGGATTCATCACTTGATTGTCATTTTTAGTGCTACACTTGACTTTGTGGATCATTCCTTTATGATTCATTCAATGAATAATTTCTAATATACTGTATGTTGCAAATGCTAGTTTTAAGTTACACAGTTCAGGTAGAAATCCATTCATTGCTTCTCTTCTGCAAGTTAAAGTCCATTAGATTAAGCTATTGAGGTTTATGTACAGTTAGACCATATCTAGGTAGACCTTATGTAATAGACCTTATGTAATTATATTAACCTTTGAGTGTGAATGATTCACATTCTGTATCTTTCCTTTTTATAATGCAAATACTTGTGTATGCTTGACTACATGTATGTGTGCTTGTTGCTGTTTTAGATAACTGTGCAGGTTGTACAGAGTGTATGGATGAAACAAGACAAATGAGGTATACTTTAGCCCACAAACAAAAAACAACCACTGGCTTTTCTGCCATTCTCTGAAGTCTACTTCATACTACATGTATGGCCATGCAATTGATTCTTTAGGTTCTTTTCTTTAAATAAGTTGTCAGTAGCTGTTTTTATCATCTTATGTGTCAATCCACTCCACTTTATTAGATAGAGGAAGGGTGTAAGGAGGGTGAAAGAGTGACTTAGTAGTAGACAACAAAGGTAAACCCAACTACTTCTACAATGAATAATACTGTGTCAAAAGTGACACTGATCCCCGCAGTGAAATAGTCTTTTATTGAAACCCCGTTGAAGAGATCAAAGTACAGGGTGAGCTGGAAGAGTATCTTTGGAGTTTGTGGGGATTCAGTATCTTGCTAATGGACATTTCAGAAGGGCAAGTCCTCGTGGACATGGGATGTACAAATCTCATTAACTTGAGACTTCCAGTTGAACCACCAGGCCACACTTTCTGTATTTACCTCCATTGTTCCAGCAGCACAGCCCAGACATCTAAATTCTAATGTTTTAAATTGCAACCACAACTGGCATTCTAGCAAAGAGAGTTTACCAAATTAATAAAGCATAGCACATGGACAATATAGCTATGTATTTAAAGGAAACAGAATACATGCTATCACTTAACCTGTCAAAGTTGCTGAGGACTTAACATCCAACCAACACATATGTTCACAAATCCTGTATGATAATTGAGAAAAGCTTCATGATCTTCCTTTCTCTGTGAGCTACAAATACACTTGCACAGACTGACCCCGCCCTGCTGAAAAAAGACTATTATACTTGAATCATCACCATTATCATCATCTATAACAAGTTCAGCTGTTGGGTATGGTAGGTAGGCCTGCAGGTGCTACACAAGCTATGAACAGGGTCTGGAGAGAAAAAAAAAAAAACATTTGTGAAAATACATATTTTTTTTCGTTGTTTTTTTTCAGTATTGATGTTATAGCCTACATAGTTAAAGGTCCACCCATGCCCATCCTTTACTACTCTTTTTATTGTTTCTGTACTTACTCTGCAGTCTGATGTGTCTCTGTTCTTGTAACTGCTTTAAGTTTTCTTTGTTCTGTCTTCAATAGTGCATTTGCTTGTTCCATTTGTCCACCTCTTTGTCTTACTCGTCACTTCCTGGTGTATTCTGCTGTCATTGTATTCTTGTCTTTCTCTTCCTCCTCCTTCCCCCCATTAAATAGTAGATGTTATTATATAGATAGACTCACTCACATTTTTAAACTTTCATTTTACTTTGATTTTAAAATGACATAAAGTCCTCAATTCTTCTGTCATGTGTATCCATGTTGTAAATAGAACAATGTAAACAAAAAACTAATGCTGAATAAAAAATACATATTTTGTTTGCAGAGATGATTGAAACTTTTTTTCTCAAAAAGTGGCCATGGTATATTGGGTTGTGTCTATTTTTTTTAAATATAAATTGAAAGGAAAGCCGAGAAAAAGTTGTACTGTAATGACTTAAGTATGTCTAACAAGAAGGACGCTCAGAGAGCACAGACCTCCGCCAAGGCATGTCCTATCTCACAATTTTAATGCAGTGTGAATTTTCCCAGTCGTGAACAAATCTTTCCAATTATTCTGACACAACATGAATGAAGCACAAACACCCTATCTCGCAATGAAAATTGGGTTATAATAATTAAATGTGTCTACTCCTAGTTGTAAATGTTTTGTTGCATGTTATCAGTGCCATTGTACAACAATATTGAACAGACAAGCCCATACAGTCCTTGTTTTTGAGCCCTGACAAGGCAGATGTTGATTACAGATGCTACTAGTCTCAGTTTGATGTATAGGCTTTCTGTTGGGAATTGTTACCAGGCAGCAAAGAGGTTTTGTACGTATCAAATTGTAGAATCATCTAAAGTAGCCAACTGCTCAGATGCATGCACACAAGCCCGGTGGATAGAAAGGGTTATCTAATGCTGTATTCTTGTGCTGAGTGAGGCTGGGGTAACAAAACACCCAGCCTGGTACCCTGCCTCGCTCACTGGCCCTGTTAATTATTCACACCGCCTGCAGGGGCCTGCAGACCTCACACACACAACACACACACAACACACACACACACACACACACACACACAGTCAAAAGCATCTGCAGATATGTTTAATTTACGTTCTTACAGTTGTTGTTTTTGGTGTCGCTGGTGGCCAAATTGGCCACTGTTCTGTTAACTGAGACAGCAAGGGGGGAAGAAATGGAGGGCAGGCCTCTGCTGATAAGGAATCTGATATCACAGAAAGCATAGTGGGCATCATTCATGACGTCCTCCATTCATTCTCAGCCACCCCTCCCTCCTCAGACCTTGTAAGTGCCTATTATCTACCTTTCCTCTCCACATCAGCGGACAATCATCAGGAGCAATTAACCACTTTGTGTTGGACTAAGTGGGCTTACTGTATGGAGTAAGAGTCCTCCCTCTTTGCACAAGATCCAAGTGATAGATTTGCCAATAGTTTGACAACAATGTGTGCTATAATCTTCTGCACACTGCACATCCACGGTCTTCATGTGAGAGTAAGGCTGAAAGGATATAGTGGAGATTTTATGTTGGACCGAGCTTGTGCATGGTTGTGTGTGTGAGCTTGACGCCTCAGGATGTGTGCCAGTTTTGAAATTGTTGACTTAGCATGAGCTTGTATAAGCTTAAATGAACGATGGCCTTCCTTCAGTGTTTATTCATTTCTGTCACAGCGCATATATACCAAGAGCTCTACCTATGGATATGCCCAGAAGCATATCACATTCCTTTGAAACTAGTTTGAGAGGATTGAAAGACTTTCCCACCACCACATCAACCCGGAGCAGAACTGACCTTGACCGTATACGTAATGGAAAAAGAGAGAAAGATCAATTGATTCAATGGAAGTTCAGTTAAGCTAGTAGATCATTGCACAGTGGAAAATAGTCTTATTTTCCTCTCAAGTGATATTGACCTGAGGCATTGAATGATTGCCCTCACCCGCTTAACATTTACATTTTCACATTTGAATTGTGTTACTGTGAAACAATGTGTAAAACAGCATTGTTCCCCTGAACAAAAATAGCCCAGATCCTTACATGTATTTTGGGATTTAGCTGCTCTTATTACAGCAGTGCGAGGTGCTACAGTGTGTGCATTATGTACTTTGCTCTTAAAGCTAAAAATATTTGCTTTTCTTCCGAAAACACTGAGCTGTGTGTTGCCTTGTCACCCTCAAGAGGACTCTTCCACCTCCTCCTTTACCTCATCATCATCATCATCATCATCATCATCATCATCATCACCATCATCATCATCATCATCATCATCATCATCATCATCATCATCATCAACAACATCAACAACATCAACATCATCATCAAAAAGGCCAGTGAAAGACTGCAAAATGGTTTTCTTTCACTCTTTGTCTTTCATTGACTTTTCTTTGTCCTTTCTTAGTCCAGTGAGAGGTAAAAAGTAAGCTCAGTCGAGTGTTTCATGTTCTGAAGGGTTAGTATCAATACAAATGAGGGCAGCTTCTGCTTGATAAATGAAAATGGTCAGTGTAACTAGTACCATGAGATGGGTGTATGAGTGCGGGTTTGAAGAAGAAAGAGAAAGTGAGGCAGAAACTATCCTGCAGTTATTTTTATGTCCAGTAGAGGGTAGTAGTAATCCATAATCAACTGCTGTGGTCACCGCATGTTTCTTCCCTAACTCTTGTCTGTCTATCCCATTTTTTCTCTGTACCCTTCTGCCTTGAACCAACAGCTGATAGAACTGTTGACTAAAGTTTTACCTTTATAATATCTGAGTTCTGATGCAAATATTTTGCAATATGTAGTGTGTGTGTGTGTGTGTGTGTGTGTGTGTGTGTGTGTGTGTGTGTGTGTGAGAGAGAGAGAGTGTGGCTTCCTGGAGTTTCTTGTGTGGAGGTGGGCTGCAATTGTCATTCTGGCCCAGTATATATCCAGCTGTAACTCCTATTAAATCACCCTCAAAAACTTTGACTCTGCATGACAGTTGAACCCTGGTGGAAGCCTTGGTAGAATTCAGCTCAAACATCAGAGGCCTTCAAGTGCCGTGTGTGTGTGTGTGTGTGTGTGTGTGTGTGTGTGTGTGTGTGTGTGTGTGTGTAAGTAAGATTTCAAATGAAAGTTAAATGATCCTTGTGGAGAAACAGGGTCCCTTCGGCAGTTTCAAAGATAAGACGAAGACAAAAAGAGACCAATGGAGGTAGTAAATAATTGCAATAAGCAATTTTAATTGGCATGTGCTATATTTGTGAATGCAGGCCTTCTAGGTATGCGCATGCGTTTACACAAGTGTATATATATATATATATATATATATATATATATATATATACACTTGTGTAAACGCATATATATATACATGTATATATACATGCATGTGTGTGTTTGCGTGCATTTGTACGTTTGTGCGAGTGTGTGTGTGTGTGTATGTGTGTCAGGGTGTTTGGGATAGATGGAGCCCTGTCACTGTGTCACCATGGAGATAAGAGAAGCCTGACAGCAAGGGAGAGAGGATGACAGCTTTTATATCAATCATAGTGACTTATAACTGTGTGTGTGTGTTTGTGTGTAAGTTAAGGGGTTAGGAAGGGGTACTAAGCTAGAATAAAAAATAAATCAATGTCATGCGGTTTGTACTGTATGTCAACAGCTGTTTTCAGGTTGGCCTCATCTCTCTCTGTAATCTCTAAACTCCAGTGACCACGCACACATGATGCTCTGACACACAAAGAGACAGATGCCAGTGTGTGTCACCCATCTCTAAGTGCCTGGACAACGACCAGAAGGCGAGAGTTGGCCAAATGTTGTCCTGGCACACACAACTCTACGTCTTTCAGCTTCTCTCTGATCTAATTCTCTGAGTCTAATTTACTTTCTGCTCCTGCCTGAATTCCTATTCCTCCTCTCTGCTTTACTTCTTTTTCCCTCCTCCTGTAATTTCTTCCCACTTCCTTTTCCATCTCTCTCAATATTCACTCACTGCCTCCAAAAACTGTCCAACCCAGGGCCTCAGTGAGCCTGTAAGCTGATGCAGCGTATCTGTGAGGAATTGGGAATTCAATTGGAGAAAATCAGGCTTTCGAGTTTTCAGCCAGATATTTAATTATGGGACTGAATTATAGCTGTGTCGCTGCAGGGACACAGCGGAAAGATAATGTGACTAAGTAAACAATAAATAAGCACTAAATAAACATAAAGTCAATGCCATGCTTGATTAGAAACATAACACCCACTGCTGCCCTTGCTAAACCTCCCCTGCTTACTTTAGCCAACAAAATCCAAATAGTGTCCACTATGTATACTACTGTATATGTGTGTTTCAGTGCGTTAATACCTTGAAGCATATCACTAATATTATCTGAATCCTTTGCCCCACAGCGGATCTCAGACAGTAGCTGAGAGAGAGGCCAGTAGTGAGATGAAACGATAGAGAAGGAGGGGGTTTAGAAGATAGTAAGATAGAAATCTAACCTCCACTGTGATTAGGGACTGACCTCATAGGCCTGCTGTCTGCACTAATAAAGAAACAGGAAGACACACACACACACACACACACACACACACACACACACACACACACACACACACACACACACACACACACTACTCTATCCCTTATTTTGAACTCAGTAAATCACTTGTATCTTATCAGATGATCATTTATTTCATTTCTCTCTTATATCTTTCACTCTGGGTTTTCTCGCTTTATATTTCTGTCTGTTCTCTCAAAAGCTAAGGAAAGAGATAATCTTGTCATGATCTGTTCTCAGAATCTATTGTTCATGCAGTCTCTTTCAGTTTCTTCGCTCCACTGAAAATGTTTTCTTTAAGTTAAAATATAAGTTCAAACAAGGTAAACTCGCCCTGGAGTTTTTCAGCCGTCACTCGTCACGGACATTTTTGCCTGGTTTCAAAAGAAAAGAAACAGATAGAACAGATAGAATCTCTACCCTTAAGGGATGGAGGGAGGCTGATGGGATAGAGAGGTAAGCACGGAGAAGAAATGGAAAAATAGAGGGACGAAGATAGGAGTGAGTGGTGGAGAGAGACTATACAGTGGGGGATGCTGGGGAAGGATAGATAGATAGACCAATTGGGAGGAGGAGAGAATGGAGGAGAGGTGTTTATTCCTCTGATCCGAGTGGGAAAATAAGATAGCAAAGACTTTCAAAATTTCACCCAAATAGATGGAGCATATAGGTGGATAAATATCTATCCACTAACAACAATGTATATAATGACATCAGAAACGCTGATGTCATTATTGTGATTCACCTATTAAGACACAATGAAAAAACAATAATCAGTGACATGAAGTGACATCCTAAGAGCACTGCACATCTGAGAAGGGACAACAATGGACACCTATCTGTAATAAATAATGGCTGATAACTGTCAGTCAGTGATAAGACATACTGACAGGAAATTTCATGAGCCATGCTCTTTGCTGCTGCCGTGTTCCTGAAGGCCTCATCTGATGTCAAGTAACTGTGTTACCAGACTCGTCAGATATCAGATATCCGTACTGTAAAACATAACTCATTTTAAAGTCTGGGTTAAAGCAGGGGATAACGTGGTTATCTTCTCTCAAACTGTATATCTGTTGGAACTATGTACTGTATTCATGCATGCACGCGCATGTGCAGACAGACACTCACACACACCTCCATTGAGTCAGTCAGCGAGCTCTCCATCATTGCCAGCGGTAGCCTGGTGCTCTTTGGTTGGTTGCAGGTTGATGGATGAGTCTCCCTTGAGCAGCTCTGTTAAAGCGCCTCTCTATCAGGCTACAGCCACATGGGCCCTCACATTTGATTAGATCCCAATGGAAGCCAGTTGCTCCCTGTCATCACTCATACAGCATAGGCTCGAGATGCAACAGAGACAGCCAATGGAGCACAGAGCTTGACACGCTGAGGAAGCCATTTCGGTGCAAAGAGAGGATATTATGTGACTCATGTACAACTCTGTCTCACATGGGTGGCGGCGGCGCTGCACTTGGCTGGAGAAGAGAGATAGTGTGAAGGAGAGGGATACTCATAAAGAGCAGTGTTATTTCCATTCTTCATGGGTTATGTTCAGAGTAGAAAGCCCCATCCAAGATTCTGTCAATCAAATTGCCCACCTATTAATTTAAATTACACCTGAATGAGAATAAGAACCATTACAGCACTTCAAAACTCAACAGCCTTCTGTCGCTTTCTCTCTTTCTCTCTCTCTCTCTCTCTCTCTCTCCTCTCTCTCTCTCTCTCTCTCTCTCTCTCTCTCTCTTTTTTCTCTCTCTCTCTCTCTCGCTCTCTTTGTTTTCCCTCTCTACGTCTCTCTCTCCTTCATCTCTCATCTCCCTCCGTTGGTATTTACATGTCAATGACTTCCCTGTAAGTGCCTTTCTCTTTTTTGCCTCCTATTTACATGTCAGTGGCTTTCGCTGCTTGATGGTGCTGCCTTAAAATGAAAGTAATTTGCTCTGTGACAGTCCGACCATTTTACCAGCTATTATTCTCATCTATTCTGGTCAGTGAATACTGATGACAATGAAATCAGGGAGCTGTGAAGAGCTCGTGTTAGTGACGCTGGTTGGCAGTCCTGCCCCATTCACCTCTAAAAGAGTTGTTTAAAATGATATGCAGCATCTCTGTCCTTTTTTGTTGGTCTTTGTTAAACTATGCATTCATTTGAAACCTTTATGCAAGTTAATTGCTTTAGTGTAAAGTGTCTGCTGAAATACAGGGAGGACAATTCTTTCTGACTTCTCATCTCGGAAGCGGTTGGAATAGACGTGTTGTTTATTGCTCCAAAGCTGCCTGGTCACTGCAGCCTTAAGTCAGGCCTGACATTCTTTATGAACTACACAACAATGTGAAAGCCATTACACTTCCAGTAAATTGCTTTGAAAACTTGATAGCTGCACAAAAAAAAAAGCTATTTCAGCATGAAATCATGGTACTTCCCAGTGAGGGCCTGGAGATAAGTCTCAACTGATGATGCAGTTTAAAAATAAAGACTAATTTCCTTTTAATCAGCAGCATAGACTGTGCCGCCCAGAGTGTTAAATCACTGTTGAGGATGGGGGGATGAGATATAGTGATGAGAGGGTGCTGACATGCTCAGGGTCTGCAGCTCACATGTGTGGATGGACAGACACACGCACACACCAACTCTCTGCTCTGTTGTTTTTAAGAGTTCCATTGGTCATTAATGATTTAGTCTTACAGGCAGGACAGAAATATGACTGCTTATGACTGAAATATTGATGGAGTTGTATGAATTATTAATAGGGCTGATTTCTGGAATAAAGATGCAGTTAACCTACTGTAGTCAAAGGTGAGATACAGTGGTCCTACTGTTTTGTCGGATGCATTTACTTGTGTGTCTGACTTTCTTTGTGTTTGGGGAAAGTGTGTGTGTCTGTGTGTAGGAATGAGTCTCACCAAGTGGCTTTGTGGATCTGCGACAAATACTCATCTGTTCCTTGAGATATGCATGTATGAATGAGACAGAGTTGTACTGAGGCATCCCGCCAGTGGTGTGTTTATACTTTAAACAACTACATTGCCCACAGATTGTTAGTCAGCTGACAAAGTAGCAGCCTAGCTACTATGCACAGCACTCTTATGCCAACAACGACCTGCACGCTTTTAAGTCTGTTTGTGTTTGGGCTGCCTCCAGATGGATTTAATTTGGCACTGAAGAGCGGGTAGTTAGTGCAAATCTTAGTATGCTCTTGGATCCGGCAGACAGAGTTTTGGAATAGAGACATGTCACGTAAACAGCCCAAACCCTGCTTGTTTTGATGGATGCAAAGGATTGATTTGTATTTGTTTACATTGGATACATTTATCTGTTCTCTCCATATCGTTCAGTTACTAATCTTCTTGTCTCCCTTCCTTGTTCCCTTGGAGATTCATAAGCTCCTCAGGTTGTCTTTCATCAGTTTGAATATTCAGTCTAACTCTCGTCTCCTCGTTTTGTGGCAGTTAGTAAACCATCGCACTGGGTTTTACTGCTGGCTGAGTTCTCAAGCTCGCGATTGTCCTTTCTCAACTCTTCACTTCGTCCTCATTCCTCTCTCCCAAATTAGTGGGGCATTGGATTGATTTTTCACCCTTTTCTGCAGAGTGTTTGACGATGTTGGGTTTTTTATGGACCTGTGATAGATAGATATGGAGTTCTGGAGATGAGTTTGACTTGCAGCTAGAGGCAAAGGGGACAGTAATACATGCTAATGACTCGAAAAAATGAGGCCCTAGAGGTGCATGAAAAGTTTGGGCGACAGGAAAAATGGTCCAGCGCAGGCATGTTTCAAGGAAGGACAATGAACAAAAGGAGATTATTCGTAAGCATTTAGGCCTTAGCTAGGTTTGCTGGCTTGGGCTGCTTCGTCCTTCAAGTGGGTCAAGAGGACAGGGGTGGGGGGTGAACAGATAGAATCTCTATCCTTAAGGGATGGAGGGAGGCTGATGGGATAGAGAGGTAAGCACGGAGAGGAAATGGAAAAATAGAGGGACGAAGATAGGAGTGATTGGTGGAGAGAGACTATACAGTGGGGGATGCTGGGGAAGGATAGATAGATAGACCAGTTGGGAGGAGGAGAGAATGGAGGAGAGGTGTTTATTCCTCTGATCCGAGTGAGAAAATAAGATAGCAAAGACTTTCAAAATTTCACCCAAATAGATATATAGCATATAATACACCAGGTGGATAAATATCTCTCCACTAACAACAATCTTTTGCAAAGCTTAGTGTTTCAGTCACATTGTGGGCCACAGGGTGAATACCTGGGTTTAGATGTCAGGTATAGATGAAACACATTTAAGGCTGTAAAGAGATTAGCCATAAGCTATCGCTGAAGGAGGGGGCTTTGAGTAACATCATGCACAATCACAGTGGAAGTCTGCAGAATTTGGATTGTGCAGGGTTGAAAAGTGTGTGAGTGAGTGAGTGAGTGAGAGTGTATGTGTGTCTCTAAATGATGAGGTTGAGACCCCAAGCCACCAGCTAATGGTTTCCATAGATTTATTGGCAGCACCGGGGGTACTTTGTTTTTGACTTACGAGACAAGTCACAACACGTCACCTACTCAACCAGCCTACAGACATCAGACTTAGCATCTGATCTGTCTGAATGGCTGTCGGGATGTACATGGGAATGTGTGCAGGAGAGGAATGAAAATGAAAAAGACAGGGTAGTAGAAAACCCTAAAGTGTTAGCTAATGTGAGTGACAGAAAGGCATTAAGTACTGGTTCAGTGAAACCACAACAACTGGTGTTCGGTGGTTGATTCCACCCATGGATATTGGATATGGCTTACTATGACCACCTGTGAAATCACAGCACAGAGCATTTGAAGCCTTTAGGCAAAGTACTTTGTCTTTCCAACAATAGTGTTTTCATAACCAGCCAACTGGGAGGAGATCTAAAGAGAGAGGCTAATCAATAGGAGAGGGCGGACCGGTGTCAAACGGCAAATAAACAAACAAGCCATTATCCTGACACACATACACACACACACACACACACACACACACACACACCAGGATATGTAAAAATGCAAAGACACTTGGTAAATGTATTATAAAAACTGAGTGTTAATGTGCATGACTTTTGCAAGTGGCAGAAAAGAAACCACCTGATTCCTATTCACACTTTCTCTTTCCGCTGCTTCTGTGTGTGTACACATGTGCATGTGTGTTTGTGTGTGAACAATCTACATGCATACAGGCTAAGTGTGTGACAGCTTCACACATTTATGATAAATGTGGCTGAATGTCCTGTGCAGGAAAAAGATGGTGAAAATAAAAGAAAAGCATGAGCAGAGGAGAGAGTGTGGCTGGTGTAAACACTGATATTACTGTATTGATCAAACCCTCATATCTGGTGGCAGTTAGGTGGCCCACGGGCACGACTCCGTGTGTGAGCGTGTTAAAGTGATCTGTGCATCATCTGCTGTGTGTGCATTTGTCTAGGTGTATGCATGCTTTATCTCTCTCTCTGTCAACAATTTGTGTGTGTGTGCGTGCATGTGTATGTTGAAGTTTGTTCTGGGTAGCGCTGGTTACAGAGCGAGGGAGAAAGAGAAGTGCTATCGATTTTTAGCCCAGCCATGCTAGAGAAAGAACTGTTTGGGTGGAACTGTGATTCCCTCCCTTTCTCACCCATCTCTCACTCCCTATCTCTCCCCTTACCCTTTCACTTAGCATACATGCAGTATCTATCTATCCGTCCAACATCTCACCCGTCTCAATCGTTAGGCCTAAACAAAGCGTGTGATGTGCTCTCGCTGTCGTCTATTTCTGGATGCCAGCACGTCTCGGAGAGAATATGTTTTAAATGTTTTGCAGCTTAGAAATGGTGTGTTTATATTTCTAAGTTTACCACACATGCCACATTGGGATTTTGTGTATTTGCATCCACATGTGTGTGTTTGTGTCTTTGTGGATGCACTTTCTAAAAGAATGACAATGGTATCTGAGGTTTTAAAAGATTTAGAAGTAAATCAGTTGCCTGGTTACTGGAGTCTGTTTGGTTGCATACAATTGCGCGAGCACTCGCACACACACACACACACACACACACACACACACACACACACACACACACACACACACACACACACACACACACACACACACACACACACACACACACACATAACCACACCCATATGCACACACTTGCACAGTCATATTTTTCATGTTCAGAAGGCATGAACATAATGTAAAACATGCCCCATTTACTTTGCCAAACCTAATCCTGACTGCAACATATGAATGGACAGACTGGCGCATCCTGACCCTAGATCAGTGTGCATTTGTCTGTCTGCACATCTGTATGTCTCTCTGCTCACCAGCTTGTCAGTCCTCCTCTTGGCCTGTTGGAATGGAACAGACGGCAACACAAAGCCAATCTGTGTTTCTCAGTGTGCGTAGTGAGATAAACAGATAAATGATTAGTTGCAATAGAGGAGAGGGAGTCTTAGTGTCATCATAATGAGGGGGAGAGGGATCGGGATTAAAAGAGCCGCATTGTGTCTAACAAATTATTGAGTCTGTGTGTGTGTGTGCCTGCTTGCCTACATGTGTGGTTGGCTGGTTTTCTCATTACAAGATTAAAGAGCATCTGGTTCAATATTCCTACTCAACCCTGTCATTCAAAGTCATGGGGGAAATAATAAACTGTTGTATCATGTAGGTGAACTGAATATGCTTGTCCATGTGTGTTACTGTAATCATGCGTGTCCATGTGCTTGTGCATGCATGTCAACTGGGAGAACATATATGTATTGAATGGAACTAGACACAGGCAAAAATTAAATTGCTGTGTCTAGAGCCTGTGTCACAGAGAGAGGAGAGGCTTGTATTTTGGGCTCTCTGTGTGAAAAACTCTTGACTCAAATCTATTTCTGGTTATATAATGAAAGGTGGACTGCAAAGGGCTTAGGTGGATCTGTGAGTACAAAGTCAAGAAAGTGATGGGAGAGAGAGGTGAAAGGAGAAAGAAAGAGAGCAGGGAACTGCTTGTGGGGATAGATAGATGGATAGATAGTTAGATAGATAGATAGATAGATAGATAGATAGATAGATAGATAGATAGATAGATAGATAGATAGATAGATATTTGACGCCTGACCATACCTTTGTCTGAAATCACCTCCCATTTACTAAATTCAAATTTAATTTGAGGTGTCCAAATTCTAAGTGTAAAATGTATGCCGTATATAGTGCCCTCAAAAATCCCCACAACTGGTAAAACTCCCGCAGGGCAACCAAACAGGGAATATGGAATGAGTGACACACAGCCCCTATGTTACAGTATACCACCCTGTTCATGTGTGTATTCATGCAGCTGTGTTGTACACTTTTATCATGTGTTTATGACATTCATTAACTCTCTATACACCAGTTATAAATGCAGCATAAGAGGAGTTTTGATTGTCGAAAAATCAATTAGAAAACAATTAAACTGTACATAACAAAATAACTACAAATGGTAGTTATATATTTAAAGTTTTAAGGAAAATTATTAAATGATTAAAGAAATGAATGAATCAAAGACTAAATGAACATCTAGGAATGCCATCAAAAGTGTTTTACAATTTATTCACTTTGCTTTTCACTCAACCAAAACATTATACAGGCAAAACATATAATAAGTGCATACTTAATTGTATAAATTGTATTTTAATTTTTTGACCGACACAATAATAATAAATCAGTGTGATTGTTGTTGATGGTGGTGCTGTGCTAAGAGTTTGTCAGTATTTTTGTGTTTGTGTATGTGTGTGTTTATTGCCTGTTCCCCTATTAATCAGAAGCTATCACTTGTGCCTAATGGAGATAGATTATCAAGCTGAGGGACGTGACTGTCCCTAGAGAATGCCTGGTTTCTGTGTGTGTGTGTGTGTGTGTGTGTGTGTGTGTGTGTGTGTGTGTGTGTGTGTAATAAATACCCCAATAACTGCGTAATTTTCTGCTTGACTACTAGAGCCACCACCTGCCCCCGATAAGGAGGGTGAGGGTGTGTTTCTGGATACACAGAGGTTAAGCACACACTCATTTATTTCACTCTGTGTATGTGTGCATGTGTGTTTGTGTGTGTGTATACATTGTGTGAGTATAATTATCTGAGACTATATGCTTGCTGGCGTACTCCACATTTATTTACCAAACAAACAAGACTTTAACAGCACCTGTATAGGCTTTTTCTGCACGGCCGGAGGTAGAAAAGAGCTTGCCACTAGCTGCGGCAGAAGGCTTTAATTCCTCAGAGATATGTCTATATTATCCTCGCCGCTCAGGGTAAACTATCAGCTACATACTAATGTTTCTCCGCTGCTTCCTTGAAACATGTCCTTGCACAGCTCCCTGGGATACCTCCTGGCCTCTTTGTATCTTGGAAACGGTTCAGGTGTATTCAGCCGAGCAAAATTACCACATCAAAGGCTACAAACTGCAGTTTGCGTTAATTCGGCAGCAACGATATAACGTAAATGGTTTTAGTGACAGGACCTAAACAAACTCAAACTGAGCGTTGCCACACATAATCCCACACTGGCACGCTCTCACAAGGAAACACACTTGTGTAAACCCATTTAACTTTCATTAAGTATCACTCAAAATGGATGAGAGCTCTCATTTCAGGGAGTACTGCCATAGACTATATGTGACTGTCTCTTTAACGTGGAGACAGACACACGCTCACACGTGCATAAACGTGGTTTTGGGAAAGCGAGAGAGATTATGGGGCGACAGATTAATAATAAACAGTTGCATAAATTGGGATAAAATCAAACAAAAGAAAGAGAGAGATCATGCCAAATGCAATTTCTATCAAAAGGTCAAACTCAGAGCAAGAAATGAGAATTTTCGTACTTATTGTTTATATATTTTCAGTCTTATTTGACAAAGCTTTGATGTCTGCACAGAGAGGAGGAAAGTTTAAAGACATGTCCTCCAATATTATTTGGACCGCCGAACTCATTTGAAGGTCAGCTCAAAAAAAACGTTTTCTTGTCTCTAAGGGAACAAAATACTCCAAGTACCCAAATAACAGCCTCCTTGCTTATTGTTCCATCTTTTTCTTTCTTCTATTGATTGTCAGCTGTCTTCTGGGTAGTCAGACTTGCTGATGACCTTTAAATTCTGTGCGTGTGAGCCTGTGTGGTGTGTGTGTGTGTGTGTGTGTGTTATTACCTCCAGTCCAGCCGCAGCATGTGCTCTCTTTGTGTTCTGTCATGTTATCACATTTTCTCCTGTTCTTCTCATCGATTACCTGTCATCAGGCTGAAAAGTAGACTTTTTTTTCACCAGGTTAGCAAATAGTGTGGGCTCACTAATTTGCTATTTTATTTTTTATTTTTTTCTCTCATATTTCTAAATTACAAGAATCTTCTGTCATGCTAATCTTTACCTGTTTATCTCTATCTGTCTGGACTTTCACACTTTTCTATGTGAAATACTGTAGGCTGTAGTTGTTTTTTGCCTCTCTTCAGCTGTGAAGTTGTTCAACGAGGTGGCGTAAGTTATTAAATGCATCTGCATATCTGTTTCTGTGTTCTGTTTTCAGTGCCATATAGTGCCTCATGTCCTAGAAAGTGAAATCATCTTTTATGCATGGCTTTGTTTGTTTGTGTTTTTGCTGCGTGTCTGTTTGTGCATGCAAGTGTGTGCATATGTGTGCACCTTGCGTGTGTGTTTGTAATGTCGGTGGTACGCCTGGCTGAGCGCGGGCCGTTCCTCTAGCTGGGATGCTAAACTGCAGAGGAAGAGAAGGTTAAGTAGGAAGGTCAACAGAGTAGAGAGGGGAAGATATCCATCACAGAACCCAATACATTTCTGTGGACACCGTGGCTATTTATTTCTATTTCTACAGAAAAGAAGACACTTTCGGCAGGTAAGCTGGCAGCCTGCCTGAGGCCAACTTGACACATCCTCTGCAGACATTTGAAGGAGAACATAGAGCCCTAGAGTAAACAAACTGACTGGGCAAATCAGCTTGAAAAGTTGTGTGCTTGGTTGCAGAGGCAAGTGTATTTATTCTTTCAACTAAGAGGTCATTCTGTGAACGTTACCTATAGGTACACAAAATGACTTTGTTTCATTAAAACCATTGGGAAAACATTTTCCTAACCTTTAAGGCCAAAACATAACAGTTAGAGTTTCAGTGGATTTTAGTCTGATTGATTTTTCTCCCACTGTTGAAACAATTATCCAATGAGACAATACATATATCTCCATCACTAGACAACAACCAAAGTGTCAGCTATTCAGGACACCATTGTGAGCATTTGCATTAAGAACAAAACGTGTTAGCATATGTTCATTTTATATTTACTCTCACATTTGTTTAACATGCATACATGTACTTTAGTTATCCTCAAATGTAGTGATATGATTTAGGCACATTATAACATCAAAGTTTCATGGGTCTCTTGGGAAAAAAGGGAGCTGTCAGAAATATCTATCTATAGGTCACAGTGTATCCATGCCAGTTCTGGCCCAGTCGTGCCATAATCAACAGATCTAGAGGGAGTTGGTTGGTGAATAATCTATCAGAACACAGGCCAGTCTGATTACAGCAGCCAACACGTGGTCCACTGGTTTGCATGAAGGGTTGGTGATTCTGAGAGAGATGAGCTGCTTGCGCACTGCTTCACTTTTTTTTAAAGTTTTTATTGTTTTAGAGAAGATACAATATACAGTGCAACATTACAATGTCAATTATAACAAGACATCTTTCTATTAACCACATCCCACCCACAACAAACCCTTGTGCACACTGCTTCACTAAAGAAGCAACAGCATCAGAATTAAAAAAAAACATATATATACTCTTTAGTCTTAGCTTAAAATGTAGTATACAATGTGAGATAACAGTGAAAAATCTAATTTTTCCAGTTTTACAAGATAACATCTTAAAATTGCTTGTTTTGTCCAACCAATTTAAACCCCAAATATATACAGTAGGCTACTGTGGAAAAGGTATAGGCAGGTATGAAAAATTCCTGTAAACTAAGAATGCTTTCAAAAAGTGAAATTTTCATCAATTAACAAAATGCAGTAAATGAACAGAAGATAAATCTAAATCAAATCAATATTTGGTGTGACCACCCTTTGCCTTCAAGACAGCATCAATTCTTTTAGGTACACTTGCACAAAGTTTTTGAAGGAACTCGGCAGGTGGATGATGGATCATGATGGATAAGTATCTGCCTGTATTTCTCAGCATTGAGGACACCATTAATCCTGAGCAAATCTCCAACTCCATTTGCCGAAATGCAGCCCCAAACTTGCAAGGAACCTCCACCATGCTTCATAGTTGCTTGCAGACACTCATTACAACCTGCCTTCTGCTACAGCCAAATATTTAAAATTTGGACTCATCAGTCCAGAGCACCCTATGTTTTCGTGCATAGTTGAGTCGCTTGGCCTTGTTTCTATGTTGGAGGTATGGCTTTTTGGCTGCAACTCTTCTATGAAGACCACTTCTGGCCAGACTTCTCCGGACAGTAGATGGGTGTACCTGGGTCCCACTGGTTTCTGCCAGTTCTGAGCTGATGGCACTGCTGGACATCTTCTGATTTTGAAGGGAAATAAACTTGATGTGTTTTTCATCTGCTGCACTAAGTTTCCTTGGCCGACCACTGTGTCTACGATCCTCAACGTTGCCCGTTTCTTTGTGCTTTTTCAAAAGAGATTGAACAGCACATCTAGAAACACCAGTCTGCTTTGAAATATTTGTCTGGGAGAGACCTTGCTGATGCAGTATAACTACCTACACTACCGGTCAAAAGTTTGGGGTCACTTAGAAATTTCCATTCCACTCCATTCCAGACACAATACCTGCTGAGATCAGTTGTATTGTTTTTTTTAACCAGGGCAGCAGTTTTCAGATTACATTATTTGCTTACATAATTGCAAAAGGGTTCTCGACTGTTGTAGAAAGAAGTGGCTGAAGAAACACTTGAAATTCATGCTTTTTGGTCTAAACGTCATACCCAAATTAAAAGTGGTACAGCTCCCATATACTTTGACAATCAGGGTGTGCCTGATATCATTGGAAAGGTGATTGATGTGGGTTTGTTTGTGTATTTGAGAAGTGTTGTATTTTGTAGTTTTTTGGCTTTTTTATTTGCACTTTTCAAATAGAAATGAAAAAACGCACAGACATATTTGTAGAAAAGAATTCATATAAAATCCATTTTTGAGTCTTTTAGCTTCTGAATTTTTTTCTGTAGTAAGCTGAGACGTGGCTAATGCTGTGTTGTCTGTCACCTGTCAGATGTGTTTACAGCAGTGTATTTTAATAATTTTACAGATTTATAACTTGGACAGAAATAAAAAATCTCCATTCTAGCCTCTGTAACTCTGTGTCAGTAAGGCCTAGAATCACCCTGACACAACTTGAGTGTTTCCTTTCCAATGATATCAGGCACACCCCTGAGTGTCAAAGTATATGGGAGCTGTACCACTTTTAATTTGGGTATGACGTTTAGACCAAAAAGCATGGAATTTCAAACATTTCTTCAGCCACTTCTGTCTACAACAGTCGAGAACCATTTTGCAATTATGTAAGCACATAATGTAATCTGAAAACTGCTGCCCTGATTAAAAAAAACAATGCAACTGATCTCTGCTGGTATTCTGTCTGGAATGGAAATTTCTAAGTGACCCCAAACTTTTGACCGGTAGTGTATATACTATAATTGGTTGATCATACACCTGACTACAATCCTACAAAATCCCTGACTTTTTGCAAGTACCTATAAGAATTGATGCTGGTTTGAAGGCAAAGGATAGTAAGACCAAATAGTTATGTGATTTTAGATTCTTCTTTTGTTCACTCACTTTGCAATTTGTAAATTGATGAAAATTAACAATCATTATTTATATTTTTGAAAGCAAAAAGTTGTCTGTTTTTAAATTGTCCATTAAAAATGTAATTGCTTTTTTTCAACATGCTACATTTTCTCAATCCAAATGAAAAACAAATTTTTCTCTCCCTCTCATACCTTCTTTTATTCTTTTAATTTTCTCTCTCCTACAGTTTCTTGACTTAATCCTGCTCCACCTCCCTCCCACGTACGCTGTCACTACACTTTTTTTTAACCTCTCTCTGCTTCTGTTCTCATCTCTTCTTCCCTTCCCGTCTCCTCTACCTCTAACACCTCTTGTCATTAGAGCTAACTCCTGCTATGTCAAGCCACGGCTTCATCTATTTCTATCTCCTCTCAGACAATGTTACATACACACCAACTGTTCATGAGTTGCCCTTCTAGGGATGGGCATTGGACATTAGCAATAGCTATAAATGCTGTGATGCTGTACATTGGAGATTTGTTATGTCGTAGCACCTGCCCCTATTCAAATAAACATGAAATAAAATGTGTGTGTGTGTGTGTGTGTTCTAGGGACAGAGAGTTGGGGACATCTGTGTGCATGCACATTTACTGCATGCGTGCTCAACATATGTTTAGGTTTAAATTTGACGATGGCATTAAAATTCCCATCGCCAGCATGCACAGTATATTGTCACTGTGGTCTTTGATATTTCTGAAAATGAGAAGTTACCAGCAGAATGGTGCTTCATATGGAGACGACAATGGTGAGGTAGCTACCGGCTAACAATTGCACTTTTGTTTCTTAAAGATTATTTTTTGGGCATTTTTAGGCCTTTATTCGACAGGACAGCTGAAGACATGAAAGGGGAGAGACAGGGGGAATGACATGCAGCAAAGGGCCACACGTAGTAGTCGAACCTGGGCCCACTGCGTCGAGGAGTAAACCTCTATGTATAGGCGCCTGCTGTACCAACTGAGCTATCCGGGTGCCCAACAATTGCACATTAAATCGCTATGGAGACAACTGACATCATAAGTACCAAATTATAATAAAACTGCATTTTTAAAGTCATGTTTTCACTTTAACTTTTTTGCTAAGTGGCCATGATAATGTAAGCCTTTAATGATTAGAAGTGTTTAGCTGAAGTTTATTTGTCTTCAATGTGGGCAGGCGCAGGTCAGCAATGGCAGCTCTCCTCTGGAAATAGTTCCTCAGGTATTATAGGGCCCTGTTGTTAATGATTACGTGAACTTTATTGAGTTGGAGTTAGAGTGACCTTTAGCTTTCAGAAGTATAGCCATATGAGCTGCTGGAAGCGTTTTGTGCCTACATGTATTCTTTAGTCCAAATCTAACAACAGCCCTGATGAGTTTGCCTTGAGAAGACTGCAACTTTTGTTTCAACAGCTGTTGTTCATGTAGATAACAATTCTTACCAGACAGTATAGATTAGTATACAATATAATTTTTTTTAACAGAAACAAGCAGAGCAATCATCTTGATCATAAAGTGAACTATAATCTCCTAAACTGTCCTTACATTGACCTGCCGATTTAAAGTGGCTGTAATCCATATTTTTATGTTAACAATACATCAAAAACGTACAGTATAATGTGAAAGGCCAAGCTCGTAGTAGAAGAATTGCTATCTCACCTGACTTGGCAGTTTTTCTCAGCTCAAGAGTTTTTTGGCTTCTTTCATCACCTGGTTGGTTGAGTCCTAAAATACAGGGCTTTCAAGTGGGGGAGAGAAGTTTGTGTCCCGGAAGAAGGTAAGGGGAATACCCCAGACTTTAGCCCAGCAAACAGATGTTCATGTTCTAGGAGTACTAAAGGGGTGGTTGGTTTTTTAACCCAAACCACAACATTTTTTTCTAAACTTAAATAGTGGTTTTGGTGCCTAAACCTTGTTGCCGCATGATGAGCTAACTTTTGTTAGCTAAACTAACTAACTGTAACAACCGCTAAACCTAATTGGTCGGCACGTGACTGGTCGGCGGTTGCCGTAATTTTGTAAAATTCCATACACATTTTTTCCTTTATGGATTATATCTATTTTGAAAATAGTATTATCATTTTAAACACCTGATCTAAATGATCGCTAATCTGTCACAAAAATGTTCAACCTATGTTTTTAATACCTGCTGTGGTTCACATAATTTTGATGCTGCAGATTATTAGGAAACACTGAAAGGTAAAAAGCAGGAAAGTATAAAAGTAAAACATAGGGAAGTATAAAAGTCTGCATTAAAATGTTTTTAAAAAAAAACTACATGTGTGACACAAAGCCAGCCATATATCCTGGAACAAAGCCCATGTCCCTCCATATCCATCTCTAGTGTCCCCAACACAACATCCTGCTGATTGGTCCTCATAAATCCTGGATAGCGTCTTTTTTTTGGCAGCTCATTGAGGTCAACAAGTTTACTGTGTGTTTGTGTCTGTGGAGGCTATCACACTCTTATGTCTTTTGCTTTTTTTTTCTCTCTATGGGGTCGTCAAACACTTCACTGTAATCCCTGGAGACCTTGATGTATTTAGTGTGTGTATGTGTGTGATAGTTAATGCAGGACCTCTGCCTGTGCTGGCTAAAAGATAGCTTGGCTTTCTTTTTGACCTCCCTTGTACCCTTCCCTCAGGGGCAAACGATCCAATCAGAGGATAAGCCTATTTCCAGAACCTCCCCCTGGGAGCGAGAAAGATCCAATCAGATAAGGATTCATCTCAGATCAGAATCAACAGAGGAGGTGGATAAGGGACCACACGGACACACAACCATCAAAAGAATGACAGAAAAGAAATAGACAAACAAACAAAAATGTAGACACAACAAATAAACTAAACAGATGTTGCTTGTCATGTAATGAGTGAATAAACCGTTGTTTTCTAAATCACACTCAACATGAGGGGGTTTACATCATGTGTGATCAGATTAGGTCAGACTGGGCTCCTGTTTTGGCAGAACCCCTCTGTCATACTTCTCAGCAAGTGGGATACCAAAATCACTAAAATGACAGAAATACGAAAATCTCTCCCTGATAAAAATAACAAAAAATGTAATGCAGCAGTCTTGGCTGTAACATGCAGACAGGGAAAGGATGGTAAATATTGTGAAACTGATGCTTTAATACGGCCAGGCTTTGTGTCTTTTATGCTGTGTGTGCCCTTGGAAACATATGTATTTGCCTTTTCGTTAATATTCTGGTCAACATTTTTTAGCAAGCAAGATAGCATTTCATTTTTCCCTGTGAACATCCGTCATTACATTCCACTTGCATGCAGCAGGTTGCGCATACAGTATTTGTGTGGGCTGTGGGCTAGTGTGTTTGTGTGCCCTGTGGTGCAATTGTCACCAATGTCACTTTCATCTGGTTGTGCTACTCTACTGTGTCTAATGCTTTAAAGATACAAAGAGACTGCAATTCCTTCTTTTGACACAGTGACACCCAAATATATACACATACACCCAAACGTTCAGTACTGACACTGAAAAGCTTAATTTGTCCTACAGGAACAACTGTGATCTATGAAGCATCTCCTTCTGTTTAATTGTTTGGTTGCCCAGAGGATGGAATAATTATGCATGCTGCAACATGCCTAAGTGTCAAGTCTTTGTGCACATCAATATTTGTGTGTCTGAGGAAATGTTGCTGTTGGGGGCTTTTACCTCGTTGTCCGTATTGTAGCTTCTTCCTGTCAAAAAATAGTACATCCCCTATAATTATTTCAATAGGATGTGGGCGAAGTAGACAATTTTATATTGTTATTACAGATGTTTTTGAATCTATATACTCATTTTATAAAACTCTGGCTGCTATACATTGAGAGTTAGTGTGAATTTGCATGCCTGTGTGTATTTCTGCATTGCTAAGGGCAACAAATGTCCTTTATCACTGTCAAAATGCCAAATAAGTTATCAACACCTCCCCGCCTGCTGCTGTGACATCTATGCCCACACATATACAGACACACAAACACCAGACAGTATTACTCAGACACAGAAAACCGGCTGAAGTAACACTATGTACATTTTTATATGAATTTGGCATTTGAATGAAATGCATCATTTGTTGTAAAATGTGTTTTGGTGTGTGTTCGTACTCTTGCCTCTCTGTTTATGTGTGTCCTGTATGCATAAATGCTTTTGGCATTTCACTTGAAAACTGTTCTCCGGTATAAATGTAGATTTTCACCTCTGTGACACACAGACACTCACTCAGCTGTATTGACTGGTGTCTTACTTAGAAAGCCTTAGGCGGTTGCGTTGGTTGGACTTCAAAAAATTCTCTCTGGCAATTTATAATGTCTATGTTGGACAGTAATACAATGAATTAATCAGCATTGCCAAATGAAAGGGAATTGTCCTGTGATTAGACCTTTTTTATTTTTTTAACAGTGTTCTTAAAAATGGAAAAAAAACTGAAAATCAGTCACAGGCATACAAAATGTTATGCATATACAGAGATGACAATAGTTGTGTTGTGCATGATTTCAATAGAGCAGAGCAAGAGTTTCCCATTGCAGTGGAATGCACGACTTCTAATGTAAATGACAAACTTACGAATTTGAAAACGTTAAAATCAATTGTCCAACTGTGTTCAGTCAGAGTGACTATCCAAGCAATAGACACCACAGAAAACCTATGTCTCTGCAGTGGTGGTGCAGTGTTTAATTAGTTTCACACTGGTAATGATCTTTGTGTGTGTTTTTGTCGTCGAGTCTTACCATCCATCCTGGGCGCCATCACTCTGCTGTTCTTATTCATCTCTTGCCTCTTCCTGGTTTTATTTTTTACTTCAAGATTTAACAGACAAATGTACAGATGCACACACACACACACACACACACACACACACACACACACACACACACACACACACACACACACACACACACACACACACACACACACAGGAAATGGAGGGTCTTCACTGCAGGGGATAGTACGAATTGTTAAATATTTAACCCTTTCCATCTTGTAAGTAATTTGATAATGGAATATAAATAATATAATAAGCAAAAGATATACTTTACTCTTATAGCTTGAGAACTAAATACCAGACAAGGAAAAAGTGAAGTGTGCTGCGAGTGATGTCTCCTCCACTGAATTCCTTATTTTCTATATATCGTGCATACAGTATAGCCAATGACTGCAGGCAAAAAGAAAAGATATTTGGATCAGTGAGAGCAATCATAAGTAGCTGCCTAACCTTAACTTTTATACATTAACTCTAGTTTATTATTTGCTATAACCACATTTATCTAACTTACTGTAAACTACACTGTAGGTAACGTGCACAGAAATTGTTGGTGCCATTAAACGTTATAAAACATTGTAACATATTCCAGGGTTATGCAGAATTTTTTTTTTTTTAATGGTGACAGTGTTGCTAGGTGTGTACGTTTGTTAGTTTCTTTGTAAAGTTTCTTTGATAGAAAACTATCACAGTGTAATTAATCTCTAATCTTTGTAATTTCTTTTACTCTGTGACTTCTTTATATCCCGCTTATCATCATATACCGCTGTCACAGGATATCAATGTTCAACTGAATTACACAGAAATACTTACCACAAAATAATGATGAATAGAGTTAATCTTTAGCTTACTTTCGTTTCGTCCAATACTTGTGCTCTCTCTCTCTCTCTCTTACTCTATTTATCTAGTCTCGCATTGCAAGACCTATATCCACAGCGCTGTGGATAAAAATCTGGCAATAAAAAATTATATTCTAGGGGAATAGGGGAAAAACATTGTGGCTTGTTTGTATTTAAGCCTGTTAGTCTGCAGTCTGAAAGAGACGTAAAGATCTCTTTTACACTAGAGCAATCTTCTGCTGCACAGCACAGAAAGTGACTTTAACATCGACACCTTTACATTGTGCCCCACTGAGGATGAGATTACATTAAAATGTCCACAGGGCAGATCTTATATGACAGACATGTCTTGCACATTGCACATGGACAAAGGTTAAACTCTAGTGAGCTATCACCGTTTCATTTCATTAATCTCAGACCCATTAAAACACCTGTGACTTTCCTCCTTTCTTCTATGATGCTTTTAAAAAGCATATAGGCTGAATATTCCTCCAACGCTTCTACAAAAACAAGGCAAATTAAATTAGTTTTTAAAGAACCTAAAATTAACTTTGCATGGTTATCGATTAATAAATTAAGTTCCTTTGACATTTTGTAGAAAACCCTACCAGCTTTGAGAATTATTGCTTAATTATATTATTGTATTATTGAAAGCTTTCCATCAAGTTTTAATATCTTCTTTCATCATGAACGCGTGTGTTTGATGTGAGTCTTAATGAATTGGCATGTACTTCGTTATCCCAGTGATGCAAAATCAATGTTATAGTAGCCTGAATATTTAGCGGGCAAGTGAGCTGTGAAGATTTGGAAACTGCACGCTCAGACATGCATTGCACCTTGTTCCTCTTCTCCCTGTTCCTACACTCACACACACAGGCAGAGGGGCGTCTGTGATCATAGTAGTGATTCATTTATACACCTCATCGCTGTGTGTGTGTGTGTGTGTGTGTGTGTGTGTGTGTGTGTGTGTGTGTGTGTGTGTGTGTGTGTGTGTCTGTATATGTGCTTCTGGTGCATACATTTGTCTACATTCTTAGAATGCAAACTAACAAGTCTGGCTCAACGGGAGTTTTTTTCTCCTTTTTTGACATTCATGGAAAACTTGTCTTAGTTCTAAAACAAATGGAAGAACACATTGGTACCATGTAGTGGTATGTAACAGCAAATTAGGCAAATTTATGATAATAGCAGATATCTATGATTTAAATATATAGGTCAGATTGGGGCTCATTAATGGTTCGTACCAAGTTCTGTAACTCTGTGGGGAATAGTATAATAGAGTACATGTTTATTTATGAGATTCACTGCATGTATGTGCTGGGTAGCTGCAGCATGACACAGGCTGTGTCCAACTGTTCACGCAAATCTGACATTGGTAAATTAATGACGAAGTGATACAGCTGGCGTGGTGGTAAATAAATTAGGCCTCACGAGCGAGCTTCCTTAGAGATTTCAGACTTCAGAAGGAAGGGAAGAAGAAAGGGACAGAGGCAGGGAGGAAAGAAAGTGATTGAGGAAGAGTGGAATGCACTAAGATAGATGAACAGACACAATTCTGAGATTTTCTCACCCTTTCTTCCTCTTTTTCCTCTTCTTTTCATGTCTGTCCCTTCTAGCTTTCCAAACTCTTAGTATTCCCTTCTCCCTGTCACTCCCCCTAAATGTTTTTCTGTCTGCCCCAGCCTGCACACCAAGTCCGTCAGTTTTCCTTTGAGAAACCAGGAGGTGAAAAGAAGAGAGGGAGACAATAATGGAAATAGAGAACAAGAGAGGGAGATGGAACATGATGGCTCTCAGAATGTGCAATGTTTCAATGTTGATATGGGATACAATTTCAATAATAGAATTGAACCTCAGATCTTTTCCTTTCTGCCTCTCTCTCAGGGAACCTCGCTGTCAGGTTGTGTTTTCACTTGGATGGGTTAAACTGGGGGCTAATCCATCTTGTTCCGCAGAGGACACACACAAAGAACATAATCTGACATCACGTTGCCTCTTGAACACTTGGTAATTCAGATGAAGATGCCTACAGCTTCGAAAGTGGAGGCTTTCTCCTGTGAGAGCCGGCCCTGACTGTCTGCCAAAGGAATGAAAATCACAGTTGGGTTGTACACACAGTCAAGGTGACTTACACTTTCTGAAACACCTTGATGCACACACATGCCCTTCACCGTCTCCTCTGAGAAGATGGTCAGTGTATATTTGAAAAGGGCTCGACTACTCTTCATTTACACGCCCTGCTCTCCATATCACTGCATGACAGAATTCCTCTTTTCACTGATGTTTCTCTTCTCTTGACATTCTCATTTATAGGTTTCTAGTTTTTGGGAAGCTATGCTACAAACCTCATCTGCAGGTACAAGCTGACACTAATTGACTGAAGAGCTGGGGCTGATATAAAATAATAAATTGTGTTGGAACTGTCAAGGTGCTAACCCGTGCCCTATAAGATTAGGTTGCACACTGGCCAAACACACTCTAGTTTCTGCAGGTCTATTATTTATTTCATCCTACCGGCACAATACATTTGTAGTTCTAGTTGTGTAGCTAAGCTAATTTACCATTGCCCCCTTCTTACGCTGTGCAGCCCAGGCATCCTAGGCTAAGCATGTCAGCACAATTTTAACAAAAAACATGTGGATTTAAGCATGCTAACTAGCTAACAATTTGACATTTCAGGTCATTTAAGCACTGACATCATTCACATTCGTTAATGAAATAACCACACATTAATTTGTCAAATTCATATTCTATTCAGTTACCCAAATGTTTGTAGCATGAACTCCAATCCTTATTACCTCCAGGTTTAGGTGTAGACTGGCAAACAGAAAAATTCCAATGGATTTTACAGAGGGGAGAACTTGGACTGTACCGTGTTGAGTAGATTACAGAGGGGTTGGGGAGGGGGGGCTACTATAAACCCGGTAATTTATTAAGCCTTATATCATAATTCCATAATATTCTATAGTGTGACTTCAAAGGGACCTTAACATATTTACATATTTATTGTGTTATAATGTTTACTTTCTGTTGTAGCCTTTCAACAGTGGGTTTATGGCATTTTAGTTGTGTATTCTCATGGAATTAATTGCATTTTATTTTTCCAGATCAGTCCTGTGCAGAGGTTCTTTAAAAATATATATTTGTTTGTCAGTTGGTTGTCACAAGTGGTGAAGCACTAGTCAGAGTTGAACATTGACAGCAATTTTAATAACACATCACATTATGAACGCCACACCCAACACACCATGCTGTAAGAACAAAACACTGGGGCATTATCATAAGCCAATGGCACCAGTTTACCACCATTATACCAGTGTCCATGTTGTCCCCTTTTGTCCTTTCATTCTACTGTCAATTTACTCCCAAAGAAGGACTTGAGAATTTCCCTCAAACTGGAGCAGAAAATTTGGACTGTCTGCCTTATAGCCCTTATCCCCCCTACTTCCCACTCCCAAACCTGCACACACTCTTCTCTTGCCCTTTAAGCTGAACATTGTGTGTGCCTGTGTACATGAGTGTGATACAGTTTGTGTGTGTATGGGTATGTATTTAAGAGTGTGCACGTAAGATAGAGGGAGGAAAATGAGGACATATGGCTGTGGAATCCCATGAGATCCCACCTAAAACACTGCAGTATTCAACGCATAAATCATCCAGA
>NC_041332.1:24634351-24654351 GCF_004354835.1 Perca flavescens
GGCTGATATGGTTGGAATGTATATATGGTTCTTTAAAGTAAAATCCATAAAATGTTATAACAGATTAATTTATTTGGAAATGAAATGAAGCTATAAAGATCCCCATGGGGATGTTGGATTACTGCTGCTGTTGTCAAAATTATCCACTCAATAAGATGAAATACTTGTAATAAAGGAATGTATTGAGAATACAAATAACTAAATGAACACAAATGCAACTGGAGATGGTAGAAATGTTAGTTTTGCAGGTCAAGATTAAGTAAGTGCCCAAGACATGCATCACAGGATTTAGGATTTAGATGCTCTGGTGTGACTCACCAGCTGTTACAGTGACACAGAGGGAAGACCAATAAAGAATGTGTAGAAATATTTAAAAATATGCTTTATTAAAAGGTTGATATTATTCATATATGAATAATGTATAGTAAAAATATGTTTGTATTGTTGTTCACTGTAAATTGAGACTACAGTATGTATTGAGAAAATAAATGAAAGTGAACAATATTATTAACTGAAAAACAAGACTAGGCATCCCTAGTTTAGACACCCACGGGTGAAACACACTGAGTGACCAGAACAAGTAAGCCATGCTGTTTCCACATACCTCCATGGATACTATGCTGTCAGTTACCTGTTTCTGTCTGGCTGCTGTGCGGCCGAGTGTTCATGGCTGCTCCTCCCTCCCACTCAGTGAACATAGCTGTCAACCACAGAGAGCAAATTCACCGAGCTGTGTGAGCAACTTTCCTCAAGGAATAGTAGCTGATGTCTACCCAAGAATTCAAGAGGTTTATCATGCTGGTTCTTTGCAAAATAAAGTTGCCAAAGTCACCAAATCCAGCACCACCGGGGCTCAGTAAAGTTGGCAACACTGGTGTGTATTCAACGATGCTCCATTGGGTTGCTTTGAGATGCACTGTGTCAATGACCTTTTATGTTGGTTAGTTAACATGTATATGTGTATATGTGGGGAAAATATTATGCTAAAAACATTGATTGATTTATCAAAAATCATCAATCAATCACAATACTTTATTTATCTCCGGCGGGACATTTGGTTAAGTGCTCCATTCTTGAGTAGAAATATATAGAGAAATTCTAAGAAGAAATACAAGTAAGAAATAAAATAGAACAATAAATATTAAGAGTATTGCACAGTTGAATTAAGTTGTGTACATAAACGGGGATTAAGATTTGTAAATTTGAATTGAATACATGTTAGAATGTTTCAAAGATAAGCAGACATCCTGCTCTCTGTTCAGTATCGTGCAACATATCATAAGGAAAAACATAGCTTACAAGTGAATAAACTATTGTGATTACAAAAGCATCGTCCTATCCACAAACATCAGTTGAATAAATGTCAAACAATTTAATAAGTAAGAAAATCAAAACCTTCAAAGACAATCTTGCATTATTTGAGTTACTGTACATACATGTGCACAGAGCAATGCACCTTCCAAAACAGACAGAGGAAGGAAGCTTTTACACTGTGCATGGGGCCATTATCAGATCATATTATCTGTTGGAAGAAGCATAACATCTTAGATGTGAAAACATATATCCCCATAAGCATTTGCTGTTTTTTATGGAGTTACAGTATGTTGTGTATTGGCTCTGTCCATGAATGCAGGTCAGAAATTTTGCACAGCAGAAGCACAGGGGAACAGAAACAGTAATAGCCCAGAGCAGTTCATTAAGACAATACAGCACAACCAGACAGCATTAATTCATTTCCCATACCTGCTTACTCACTTTCAGGGTCACAGGGGTGCTTGAGCCAATCCTTGGGAAGGCAGAAAAACACCTTGGACCTTGGTTTGCTTGTGCACTGCAGGCTAACACATAAACAGACAAACAAATTTAAACCTGAGGGCAAATTTTGAATCTTCAATTCACCTGACTTATGGTGGTAGGGAAAACCAACACAAACATAGGAAGAAACATGCAAACTTCACATAAAAGAAACCAGGACTGAGATTTAAAGCTCGCTTTAAGCTGACATCATTAACCACTGAGCCACAGAGCCTGGTCACACATTATCCCCGCTTAAGAGACAACTTAGATGAGGTCCGCTGTGGCAGGAATCCTTGTACACGGGAATAGAAAGCCTGCTCTGACAGATACACCTTAGGGTGAACCTCAGGGGTATGACACAAAGGTTTAAGGTGCTCTGAAGCTCCATCAGCTCAGTTTAGAGATGTTGGCAGGGTGAGTTCCTCTCTGTAGATAGACAGAATCCAGTGCACAGCTTTTACTATAATAACTCTTCCTGGCTGACAAAATGGAAAATGTAACAATGCTTTGTGTGTTTGCGCACATGCACATGTGTGTAACTGTGCACATTTGTGTTAGTGTATTTAATCCTCTGGCTTATCTGTCCAATTCAACAGATGTTAGAGTTTCAAATCCAGCCTGGAATCATTAGCAGCAATTTACCTTATAAGTACAACCTGATTACACGCACACTGATGCACACAGGGTAACACTTTACAATACGGTGCAAAAACATTTGAGTTGTTACTAAGGAGTGAGGAACAAATCTAGAACAAATTGTAATTAATAAGTGGTTCCTGAATAACTCAGAATGGAGGCCTATGATGATGAGTTACTAACAGACTGGGAGATGTTGATTAGGTAATGATTAGTTCATCAATATCTGTGAACTGACATACTGACCTATACTGAGTAGTGACTAAGTCATCCCACATTACTCCACGCTTATCTGACCATCACTTACCCTTTCGTTTTGCTCAGTAACTACTACATTTTTGTGTAAAGTGTTACGGCACACAGTTTGAAAGGTGGAGCTGCTGCAGGACACACGTCTGTGGGATGGAGACTGAATGTGTGAGGTTTTTAATGTGTGCTCTTACTCTATACCTTTGTCTCTTGTGTGTGTGTGTGTGTGTGTGTGTGTGTGTGTGTGTGTGTGTGTGTGTGTGTGTGTTTGTCAGAGAGTGTAACAGTGTGTGTGGTGATCCATTACTCTGTCAGCTCTTTCCCATGATGCTTAACAGCAACAGGAACATTGTGCCTGGAGACAATGACTTCATCCTCTAGAAGACAATACTACCTCATTTCTTTATTTCCCCCAGACTGCCTTTCTCTCCTTTGATCCCTCATTCTGGCTCTTATAGTCTACAGCAAAGTGTCTGTATCAGTGCCTGCCTCTCTGACTTTCTTGATCACTTCTGTTCTTCCTATTTCCTGTCTATTACTCCTTCTCTCTCCTGCTGTTTCTCTCTTTTCCCTTCAGCCGCTCACTCTGTCTGCTTAAAAGATACTCTCTGTCTTTTTGTCTCAGATGCTGTGGTAATACGTCTCTTGAATGAGGGATGATCGAGCTAGCAGCTTCCTGCTTTTACGTAACTGTAATGTGACACAAACACACACACACACAAACACACACACACACACAGTCTGTTTCCTCTGTCTGAGTCTCCCTTTTCCCTTTGTGTGTCTCTCGTTTCTCATTTACTGTGAAATGTTAGTGATTAGCATTAACCCTCTTACTCTACTAGCCCCAAGCTAACTGACCTTGGTTGCTCATTTTCAAGTAAAGTGTATAAAGTAGTTAGATTGTCGAGTTTTACAGACAGCTTTACAGTAACTGCTAAAACCATACAGTACCCTGGTATTTACACATCAATATTTACAATAATACAATAGATTTCTTCTTAAGCAAAGTGATTAAATGTATATGTTTTCCCCTAATAATTAGAATCAAATACACCCTAAAAGACTCATATCTCCATGGGCACTATTTTATTTACTTGTTGCTGTAAGACAATATCCAAATGCACTTGCAATTTTCATATATACATATATAATATATTACATATACATCACACATTTTCATAGATATAAGCACAGTTTATGCATGGTATTTTCAAAAGGGGTATTGAAATATAATTAGGAGGGTGGGGTGATCAAGGATAAACCTCTCTGCCATTATTACTTGTCTCATACCTGTTGAACAGCTGTGCAAAACACAACAGAGCATGATGAAAATTGCTCACATTGAAAGGCTGCAACTCGAGAGTTTTACTGTTCTTCACAGGAGACTGTGGCCCAAAACATCCTCTCCCTGCTGCAATACATTTTCTCAGCCTTAATCTAACACTTCTTTTTTTACAGTAATGGAATAGTCCATTTTCAATGAAAATATTTTAATGGTAAAACAGCAAGTTTTGCAAATTATACTGAGATGAGTTAAGTGTTTCAAGTTTCAAATTGCAAAACATGAATTTCTAGAGGGAGTGATGCATTGATAAGAATGTATACATACAAATCTTAATGTTTATTTGCTGATACAGTAATTAAAACTTGCATTTTGTCAAATAACAGGGATAAGGGGTTGGTCTACATTCCTTAGTCTTGTAAAAAGTATTGCCACTGCCTTTTGAATGAGCTTTATGACAGGGATCTTTACAACTAAGGCAAGACAAGAAGAAATTACAGTCACCAACATGTGAGGGAATCAAAGCATGAATAACTTTATTCAAATCTGACAAGGTTGAGAAAGAATTCTTCTTTGATGTAGTTCTCAGTTGATAAAAACAGGAGTTAACAATCCTTATTTGAACTTAAACTACGGTCACAAATAGGATAATTAGTTATTATCTACCAAACAAAGATAAGAGAGACACCATCAGTATGAATGGTATTGTGAGAAAGAAGAGTCAGATACGAAATGTTACCTCCTATCTCACTGTTATCGGGGTATACACGATGTTCTATTGTTCAAAAAGTATTTTGGGCAATCATGCAAGTAAAATTAGTTTCAATTGGGTTTTGATTGCAATCTCATGTCATTGCATGTCATCTGCTTGAATAGTGAGCTAGAGGCGAGAGACATGTATTCAACAATGTCCTGCAAACATTGACTGCTGAAACAGAAGAGTTATTCCTTTATTCTTTCTCATATTAGTGTCATAATTGTTCTTTGTTCACTTTATTTGGCTCTATTATGAATGACTGATTTATTAGTGAATCCTGTTTTTGCATGCAAGTGGAAGCATCCAATTATCTGGCGATGCCCTGAGAATAGATGTGGTCTTTGGGGGCTCTTGTCGCTATGACTTAATTCACAAATAAATATCAACACCTTGCCTTGTGATACCTTATTTACATGCAACTCATTGTATTTAATTTAGCTGCCTTCCATTCCACCAGTTCAATAGAAAAGTGCACATCAAGTTGATATAAATGCCTACATGACACAACACCGACAGAAATGATGGACTGAAGTCCTAAGTTTCTGATACCTGTTGAGGGTTTGGAGTATGTGAATGACAGCATAAATGGATTGTGACTTGTAATTACGGTGTTTACGTAGAGTCAGTGGCGCAAAAAGTGGGTATGCGCTATATGCGGCGCATAGGGGCGCAGCACCGTGGGGGCGCCAAAGCGATGGTAAAAAAAGAAAAGTTAAAAATATTTGTTTCGGTGTTTTCTATATGTAGCTGCTTTTGTGCGTTTCTAAAGCATTTCTGCATTTCCTCCATGTTATTATATAACATTGTAGAGGACTAACAGGCTTGAGTAGGCGCCCTGTCTCATAAGATTCCATCATAGATGAGAAGAGGGAGCGGGGGGCGCTCCCGTTTATATACGTCAATGGGCGCTCCATGGCCTCTCCAAGACCCGGGCTGTTGAAGGGCGGGTCCGGTCTTGGCTAGGCCATAGTAGGATTCGTAATATCGTGAGTCGGGGCGCCGTGAGCGCTGAGCGAACAGGTACAGTAGTGAGTTGTCGTCTGTGGAAAAAGATGGATAAAGCAAAAAAGCTGTCGGTGGCTAAATAGAAAAAGAAAGATGGAAAAGGAGATAGCAACAGCAGTTAAATACGTGGATGGTGAAAGGCAGAAGGTAGGATTAAAAGTGGGACGTCTGGCTTGCAAATATTCATGTTAACAGACTAGCTAGCGTTTGCTAACACTGGGGATGTAGCAGCCAAATGGGGGTTTACAGCTAGCTGAGCTGAAAACTGGAAAATATAAGGTAGCACAATAAATGACAAGAATCTGGAAAACATAACTAATGCTATAACGTTTGGTTTACCATGGAATCATTAATAGATTTTGTGTTACCATTAGCTGTCAGACATACAGGCTAGGCCTATAGTTACATCTGTTGTGTGACATGGAAGCTGTAATTACAGGGTCATCTCTCTCTCTCTCTCTCTCTCTCTCTCTCTCTCTCTCTCTCTCTCTCTATTTAAAGGTCTCTGTGCTAAGTGGCTCTCCATATTTGTACTTTTTAAAATCCAAAAAAACAGCAGCACAACCTTACTGCATAATAGTTGTCTTATCTAATGCCATCACTAGGCTGATTTAAGAATTGAACTGAGGCTGCTACATTTAACACTGAGTTTATTTCATTCAGGTGTGAGGATGGTGGATCAGGAAAGACAGGGGAAGGCAAAGGGTAGGTCTATCATTAGGTGGAAGTGTAGGGGGAGCCACTTGATACCAACAGATTCATTTCTTAATATTATGGAAAAACTAATACATGTTTGTTTGACAATATGTCTTAGTGGAGAAGAGCACAGGCAAGGAGTGAATGAGACAGACATGAGGTCGGCGATGGCTAGAGATGAGACCAGTGATGACATCAGGTAGGAGTTCTATTAGTTAGACCACACAAAACTAAATGTCCACTATGGTTTGAAGTTCTGTTGACCAACCTATTCATTGTGTCCTTTTTGGGGAAAAAATAGTGCAGACAGAGATGGAAAATATAACAATTAGCCAACATATCAGAACGGGGGGCACACTTATTTATTTATATGTTTTTTTTGTGTGTGTGTGTGTGTGTGTGTGTGTGTGGGGGGGCGCCAAAATTGTTGTTGCATATCCCTCTGACATTGGGTGGTTGCGCCCCTGCGTAGAGTGAAATGGGTATGAATGAAATGGACTTTCATTAATGGATTATAGCTTTCACCTAGATCAAATATCAAAATGAGAAACTAATTATAATCATCCATTGCAGCAATAACATTTTTTCCTCATATCTCAACTTTAAGAGTGATTAGAATTGGACTAAAGCCTCATTTGTTCTTGTTATATTTATCCACAACAGAAGCTTTTTTTAAATCTTTTGCTGAACAAAATCTGCATTAATTTGCGGTGAATGAGCCGTATTAACACATGTTCATGTTTCATATGAATCTTTTGAAATTATACATTTTGTTCCTGTTCCAAGAACTCAAGTTGCAAAGTTTGTCATTGTCTGTGTGTGCGTTTGTGTATGTGTGTGCACACACATCTGCAACAGCCTCTTCTATCTACAGTATCCACAGAATGACATCCCATTCAAATCCAATTAAAGCCACGCAGAGGGCTTCACAGCATCATTCATTCATCTGTCACTCATTCTATCTCCCTGTCTCTCTCTCTTGCTCTCTCTCTTTCTATCTCTCTCTCTCTCACACACACACACACACACACACACACACACACACACACATATTCTCTCTCTCTCTCTACCCCCTTTGGAGGACTGGGTGGTGACTGGGTGGGTGAGCTCTAACTATCACTCGCTCGTTATCTCTCTGTCTTTTCCTTTCATACTTCCTCCTGTTGTGAACTGACACCCTAGGGTAAATATGTTTTACTTGGCATGATGTCAAGCTGTTTAATTGACTAGAAGAAAATGTGTGGGCTTCTGTGTTTGTGGATGTGTTTGGATTTACGCTCATCCTGTAATGCCATGTTGTAATTTGTATTCAGGGTACCTCATTTTGAGCTCCCTATTTACTATGACACACTATAATGCAGTTAATTGATACTTGACACACAACACAACTGTAATCATAAATAATGATATGTCTACTAGTTTAAAACACATTTAGAAACTGTTTGACTAAATATCTTACTTAAAGGTCCAAAACAACTGTAAGGTCAAAATTGAACATTTTTAAACATCTTTGAACTGATCTTTGAAGGATTTGTATGCGTGTAAACTGTTAATAAATGCTTTCTAACATGATGTAAGATTACCATAAGCAAATTACATATTGGTTATTCACACATTTTTAGTCAATTAGAGGCAGTTGATGGCAAGTTTGATCGTGTGAATCTTCCATGCTGCTCTGCATTGTATAGCTGAGACCCAGCTGCAAATCCAGAACCTACTGCTCTCTAAGCAACAATGCTAACATGGCACTGACAGGGTGTCTCTTTTGGCAGACAAAATATGAACCAGTCCTTTCCAGGACTGCTACACTATCACCACAAAACAGGAGAGTGTCCCACTGCCAAATGTCCCCCACATGTCTTGGAATAACAAACCTCTTTAAGGGCCATAAACACACCATCCATTAGGGTTAGGTACAGTGCTTTACCTGGATGGATATTGACCATATGGGGGAATTAATTAAGCAACAGTAGTGATGAAGCAAATATGTTGTCAAAAACAGCCCAAATGAAGCCAACCTGAGAGTTGTGTATGAGCAGCAGAAAGGTAAACAGTTTAGGACTCTAAGCACAACATATCTCAGTTGAGTTATGGGATATTGGGTGAAAGTGAGTAAATGTATTGCAATCCTTAATTTACTAGGGGCCAGGCAGCTCTGCTGCTGGTGCCTCCTGATTTGCAGATCTTCTTCTTCTTCTTCTTCTTCTTCTTCTTCTTCTTCTTCTTCTTCTTCTTCTTCTTCTTCTTACCATGAAATCTGCCTTCCCATGCATGAAAAATCGTCAAACTTTGCACATAGGTCCAGTACTATGTTAGTCCTCCTCAACTGACTTTGCGGACTTATAGTCCTGATAGTGGCGCTACAGCACCCATCTAAAAGTAAAAACTTTATTCATGAAATTCACAACAAATCAGTCGTACATGCTAGCACTTTGTAACTTTGACTGAAATGTAGGCCCAATTGAGCAGAAATGTTCATATGCTTTGAGCTTGCAGGAATTATAAAGTCCATTACTCTGTTTTTCTCAAAAATTGTAAAACTAATTAAACCATACTCCTCCCACAGTTTTTGCTCAATTGACACCAACATTGCTCCACTGCATCTTCAGACTGTCCTTCACAAACTGTGCAGTTAGATTTTTGAATTATCAAAAATTATGCACACAGTGCATCAAAATGTTTTACTGTAAACAGTACTATAAACAACTACTGTAAATTCTCAGAAGTTCTGACAGTATTTTGGTGTAAGCTCTTGCAGTAAATGGGAATAGAGCATCTTTAAACATCAGTTTTGTCACATATGCAGCAATCAATCTTTGTAAAACTGAAATCACAGACATCGCTATGTTGTCTTGATGAAGTACACAAATTATCAGACTTTTGTCTTGATAATTGAATATTTGACACTAGTTTGAAATCTGTCTTTACAAGGAACCCTGGTGATTGCCACAGTCTTCATGTGAGGTGTCAAAGTCTATAGTATGTTCTACGGCTTCTCACATGACAGTTAGCTCACCAAGATCATGACTTGCCCTTGACGTCTTCTTCAAAATGTCCTGGCCCGACTCATAGCTGTGCAGCAGCTAAATGATCATTTTGTTTTTAGGCATGATTAATATTACACTGCCATGTAAGATACCTGACAGAATAAACAGGTGTGACGGTGAGGCAAACTCAAAGTCTGACTCAGTGTCATGGCAACACAGTATTCTCAAACTTACATGTGCTTTCTCCATTCCTATGTGTAAGTTGTGCACTTTTGATCATTCATTTTTGGTCTGGGTGAATTGTGAATGTTATTAGGCTGGGTATTTTAAGAAATGTGTGTCCTTGAAATTGTGTCATATTTTTAAAGATATTTGAGTCCTGACAAGCATGCTAAACTGGATTGTTTTGTCAACCTTTTCATGGTTTTGGATTACATAAAATATTTTCCAGATTTTCTGTGAAATTCTCCCTTTTTTATTTCCAATGTAAGGCTGAAAATCTTTGACAGAGCAGTTTTGTATCTGTGGTTTACTTATCATTCATGTCTCCGTCTTTTCTAATTACTTGCCCTTTTTTTGATTACAGCTATATTTAATTAAATGTAGCTATATGATTACGTAGTATTTCTCCATTGTTACCATGCATTTATCTACAATATAAAAAGGCTTTAAAAGCAATGGTTACCATTATTTGTTGGCATTTTACACAACACATAAACAGCCGCTGTACTGAAATCAAACATGTTTCAAATGTGTGTCACATGTGATTTGTCTATGTTGACATCTGACTGCTTGGTAAGCATTTATTTTATGTGCATTTCGACAGTCGGGTTGATATAAGTGTGTGTGTGTGTGTTTGTGTGTGTGTGTGTGTGCGCGTGCACACACTAGGGGGGCACTGCAGGGAGCACTGCAGGGAGCACTGTTTCCATTAATGTCTGTACTTTGCAACTCAGCTTTCTGAATTATGTAAATAAGGTGCTGTAAATTCATGACAGAATCAATGGCTTTCATTTTTATCAAATCAATCAGGCCTCCATCAGTCTACAAACTCCACACTAATGCAGGACACTCTGACAGACTAACACACACACACACACACACACACACACACACACACACACACACACACACACACACGTGCACACACACACACACACACACACACACACACACACCGCAAGGCCTTATATTAATCCTGCCAAGACAGGCCTTAGAATAATGAGTTTTGGAATGATGTGTATACAGTCATAAATATCATTTTTTGCTTTTAACCATCAGCTGATTCATGAGAATGTGTGTGAGTGTGTGTGTGTGTGTGTGTGTGTGTGTGTGTGTGTGTGTGTGTGAGAGAGAGAGAGAGAGAGAGAGAGAGAGAGAGAAAGCAGTAGTCGGGCCTTTGTGATGAGTCAACTATTGGGAAGTTACCAAATGGATCTCAGCCTGATATATAAGTCATGGATGATAAAGAGTTTGGGTATTTTACTACAGTAATGCATATAAACTCACACTTACTTTTTTTCACACACACATATACATATAAAACTGCTCCTGTTTCCACCAGTGTCATATAAAATTCATATTTTGTTAATTCCTGTAAACTAGTACAGAGTACAGAGAGTATGTTGCAAAAACCATTAAATACAGAACAAACACAATGAAGCATAGTGTAAGAGCATTGTATAACAGGACACATTGTAAAAAAAAGTTCTAAAGGGAGTTTTCCTCTATTACCAATAACAATTAATAAATGGATGTAGTGTAAGCCTCTGGCTACAGTAAGAGTAAGGGAGCTGAAATGGAGCTGTATGGTATGGGTTGTCAATGCCCTCAAATGCCCCACATCATACATTCATAGATGTTATGTAACTTATGGATCAGCCTTTGTAACTCACTCACAATGAACATAAACCCACTCGTTTATCTTTCTTTAGCAGTCTCCGTTCAGTTATTGGCCAATCAGCTTGAGACATTACAACAGCCAGGAGAAGATAATAGAGTGTAGGGATATCAATGTCACTTCCTACAGGTGAAACAGAACTGCAATTTAAACATTTGCGCCACCTGCAGGCAACGAGTGTTAATGTACACCCTGTTAGCTTAAATAAAATTAAGTAAAAATAGTACATTGTTGTGTCACACTAATCTCAAGTGGCTATTCAAAACTGAAATTAAATTCAGCATGTGGCTGTTAAACACTATTAACTTTTTAGAATTTTAGCGTATACATCCTTTATTTCCCTCTGTACACATGTTAACTGGGCATACTGTTAAACTTATACTGTCAGACAAATGTGTTACTTTCAGTGTTTCAAATTTTAATTGTTGAAGGAAATAGTCACTTATCCAAAGCTAGGTATTCTGCTACTAAACCACAGATAATGACAACTGCAACCATGTTTATAATTTGATAATTATCACCAAAGATGGAACTTCAGTCAAATTGCAATTTTCTTGGATTTTCTATTTGGCCTCTACATCCATTCCACAGATTTTTCTTTGGATAAACAATATCCAGTTAGGAGTCCCCTTGTTCAATTCCTCCCTCTTCACAGTAACCAGAAAGAACTTTGAGGAGGACAGAGAACCTATGATAACATTCAGCTTTTACCCTTATCTTGAAAGTGTTTTATACATCCAAACTACATACAAACATACAAAAAGCTGGCATGTCAAAAGATCCAGTTCTACTATTGGTGTGCTTCCACTTTGGGCATATGATGAGCATTTGTCCTCATCAGTTTGTCTGCCTCTTATGTGCCACCATGTCCCATTCTTCTCCCAAGTAACATCAATATCACATTCCCTATTCCTTCCTATATCAAATAAAGTCCAGTGAGGGTTTTTCTGCACAACCTTGATCTGCCATTGAAGGCTCACTTCACTTGTCTGTCTCATCATGTTACACAGGCATTGCATTTCACCTCATAGTATCAAACTTTATGTGTAACTTTTAAACCTGAATCTATTTTTGAGATTCTGTGAATCGGTTCCCCCCCTGTGCTACTTGTCAGTTGCAATGTTAAGCATTTTAATCTATTTACTTTAAGTGTCACATTTGAATTGATCTGTCAGCACAGTGGAGAAAAATTCTAACCAGGTTCAATGAAATCCAGTGCAAATTCGTTTTGGATTCTTTTGTAAAGAGAATTCTGTATTTCTACTGTAATTACCTCACCATTGTTGTGACTTAAGATAAAACAGTTGCTGCTAAGACCCCTGCTCAGGGGTCCAGCTTGGCTGAACCATTATCAGTGTGTTTCGCTGGTTATGATTGTCCGGGTTTCAAGTGCAATAGGTAATGGGTTAAAATCCTGGATAAATTCATTGATAAGCAAATGTGAAGTAGTCGGCTACAGCAGTAGTGTGACATTTGTGTGAAACTGTGGCAAAGTATCTCCAATGTCTCTGTGGGTCGGTTATGTAAGAGTAGGTTGTCCAATCATTTTTTGTTCAGCCCGTTTGCTGCCATGCATTTGTGTAAGTGAATGGGTGAATGGGAAGCAAAAAATAAAGTGACGTCCTATATGCATATCATTTATAAAAGATATCACACTTTTTTATTGATAAGCTATTGCTGTTTAGCTGATACTCATACACATTTTGTTACCACTCCAATATTATTCATTATTTATTACCCAACCTTCCTTGCTGCATTATGGTGACTTTCATTGACTTAATTGCTTATCCAAATGGGGCAACAAGAATAACACCACACCCACTGAGATCTGGGTGGTGATTCATAAGTCTGAAAGCTGGATATTTATTTTTTATTTTTATTTTTTTAAGATTATTTTTTGGGGCATTTTAAGCCTTTTTTTCCTCAGGACAGATGAAGACACGAAAGGGGAGAGAGAGGGGGAATGACATGCACCAAAGGGCCGCAGGTCTGAGTCGAATGTGCGGCCGCTGCGACGAGGAGTAAACCTCTATATATGTGTGCCTGCTTTACCAACTGAGCTAACCACAAAGCTAGATATTTTCTATGCAGACTTGCTATAGATAGCAATAAAAAAACAAATACATGAATTTATGATTTGGATAAATAGGTGGGCATTAGTAAATGCAACTGGGAGCAATACAACACATATGTATATTAGGAAAGATACAGCAGAGTAAAGCAACAGTTGAATAAGCTGCTGCTGCATTATTCATTACGTAATGAAATATTATTACTTTACATATGTTGAGATTGTTAGGTGTTTGCCTCTTTAAGTGCTGAATTTAGTTTGTAATTCATTCTGTATACTCCAAGTCAACAAATTACATTTTACAGCAACACTTTCAACCAGAACGCCTCAGTGACTGCTCACCTGTCACCTTGTGCTTACAGAAATTTGTTTTGTTTTTGTTGGTCAGTTTTTGCTGTTTCCAAAGTCATGAATAAACATTCAAGCCCAAATACTGTAGAAAATGTGTGTTATTTTGTGATGTTGAATTTCAAACATGTGTTTATGTATTCATTAAATATATTAAACATCTGTTCATGCTCTATTGCACTTATTTGTGTGTATATGTGAGCATATGTGTAAGTGTGTGTGCATGAGTGGGCGGGTGTGGGTGTTTGCTTTCACTTGCTCAGCATATACAGTGTGTGTGTGTGTGTGTGTGTGTGTGTGTGTGTGTGTGTGTGTGTGTGTGTGTGTGTGTGTGTGTGTGTGTGTGTGTGTGTGTGATAGTGCGAAAGTGCTGTTGGGGTGCAATCATATCCTGTCTCCTGGTTTAGAAAAGATGTTGGCATGACAACATGACACTTGGGAAGGGTTGGAGGGTAGACACGGAGGGAAAAGAGGAAAACAGGGCTCTCTCTAACTCCAATAAACTGGAGGTTTCATGCCAGCTTTGAGAGGGAACGTCATGCCTGGATTTGTTTGTGAACGTACTTGAGATCTCAACTTGAAACTCAACCTGAAAATATCTCGGAAATAAAAAAAACAATATACTGATGTTAATTATTATATAATGTTTAAAATAATTTACAAATTGGCTTTATGCATTGTCCTTTTCCTTGTTTGTGAGAGGCAAAGCAGTCATTATGAGACATTAAAGTCATTCAATACTGCTGGCATATTGATCCTATCTATCTGTCATTCGCTCATATAATATTTATGAGGAGGCAGCGTACTTCATTCCCCCATAACCACAGATACCAGCACACATTCGCATAAACACTGTGGTGTGACTTTACTGCCATTTTGAGCACTTTGCTGAAACTTTGTGTAAAATTAGCTAGAACACATCTGTATCTATTGTATTTAGCTGTATAAATATCTAAAATTATAAGCAAGGAAAACGACCTGTAAAATTTCCACTGTCTGTTATACTTTGCATTCACCCAGGGACAATAGTTAGATATTATTGTATGATAGGCTACAGCGTATGTTTCTGTTTTTTGAAGGCATAAAGCAAACAGTAAATGCAAAGGAATACAGTGCAAGAGAGAGGAGGAGGAAAGAAACTGGGGATGTTATCACCTGAATTATTAATCAAGATAATTCAACTCCCAATGACAAGAATATCTATCTCTGCACTTCATTGCACACATACATTTGCACATCCACAAATACACAAGAGCACACACACACACACACATGCACACGCACGCACATTTGTTCTTGCATACGCACAAGACACTTTTATCTTGCCTACTCGACAGTTATCTTTTTAAAATGGGTCAAGACAAAATGAAAATCGAGAAACTTTTCATTGCGTGAAAGAGATATACAAGAGGAGAAACAGATACACAGGGGAAGGAAGAGATGGGCCTGGAGGGAGGGAGAGTTTTTTGATAAGAAAAGTTCCCTTCAAAACTCACAAGATTACAAAGGGAAGTCACCTCATGTTTTAGTTTCAATACACATGTCAGTGTGTTTTTTCTTTTCTTACACATCGTGCACGTGTGGGCGGCTCTGTGTTTTTGGGTACAATCTTGTGTGTGTTTTGCAGAGAAGCAATGGTCTTATCCCAAAATACACAATTTAAAAAAGTGCAATTTACTAGTGAAACTGTTGTTTTCTGCATTTACTTTATTTCTGTCATCAAGACAACCAACATAAAAAACTAATGTTTTGTTTAGCTTCAATTTGCCCCTGGCTTCTTTTTCTCCTAAGTCAAAAGGTCTGAAAGCATCTAGTGGAATATTATTATGTGGCTAATGATTCAGAAACTTTTTAAAATTCTAAACAGTGTTTGCCTTATAGGGTGGCAGAGGGAAAATGCAAGTGGTAAAGACTGAGAGAGGTAGAGACAGTTTGTAAGACTATGAGAGGGAACATCGTGGCTAACACCCACAGTGTCGGTATTATCTAATAAAAGCCACATTTGTTGTATTTGCATATCATTATCTTTTTGGGCAATCAAAGCTGTTCAATAATGACAAGCTGATAACCTGCTGTATGTTAACACAGCTATTAATGTTTATCATTGTGTCATACAAACATGCCTCAAAGCCATTCACTAATGCACCAAGAACTGTGTTTTTTTGCAATGCATGCTCCTTGCCAGTGCTTTTTTTCCCTCCCTTATTGCCATTGGTGTTATAATAATTACATTTAGGTTGTTCTTTTTTTTTTAGATCTAAATGGAATCAGTTTGAAATAACTGCATCACAATGATAACTGACAAACCATGACACTTTATCAAAATTTGGCTATGTTGAACTTTAAAAGGCAAACAGCTTCTGCACACTTTATTGAAGCAAATTTTTTAATCAAATTTTCAGGCTTTTAACTTGCATCAAGACATGCCGGATGAAGGTCATTTAGGACCAAAAGCATGACAATATTGCTTTGATAAAGTGTGTGAAAGCTTTGCCTTTCATTCAGTCTGTCTTCCAGCATGCTTTTTGAGTCTTCCTGTGTTTGTTTGGTTTCCCCATAGATGGCTATTTTTACCACTGCCTATGAAACATATGGCTGGTGTGTCATATGAGGGTGTATAAGTCCTATGGTGCATCTATATCCTCTATATGTATCATCACTCTGTCAGGCCTGACTGCTGGCTGAAGGATAAGAGACGCAGTAATGGAGGAGAACATGAGCACAGATTGTCAGTTTTAAACAGATACAGCAGGATATCTATATGCAGTTCACGCTCAAAAAGAAACTTCAGATGTACTATAAATGAGCTGCAGTACGAGGAAGTGGCTTTCATAATTCAATAGCTAGTGACACCATTTTGTATTTGTTGTACCACTTCTGTTCTACTTTTAACTTTTGCCATCTCTCACGCCCCCTGGTATGTAGAGAATATTTAGGTTAAGTGCACACACCTGAAAAGTTGGGCCCACGGTATTCAGGTATTTTTTTAGTGGAGGGCGCGCATGATGGCGGCCAGTGAAGATGTTACCTTCATTGGCTGAAGTTTCTGTTGTCTTCTTGGAGAGGAGTTTTCCTTCTTTTTCCTTTTGCTTGACACCCTGCTCAGACCAGGGCATATATACAGCAGTTCAGGTTTTGTTGACATTAACGTTACCTGGTTTTTAAGTTAACGTAAGACTGCGTTCAACTTTAGCTAGCTTAGCTTTTGCTAGTTTGCGAGTTAAACCGGTAAAGTCCTGACAAAAATGCATAGGAAGATACAGTATAAGGAGGTATCCCGGAGTAGATACAACTTAAAGTTGTTCAGAAATAAAGATTAAGGGGGGGTGAAAACTGACAATGCCAACTTAACCACGAAACTGCGTCTTTTATTTATTTCTGTTCTGACTGTCTGTCTTTGAATGTTGTTAAAATAAAGACAACAAAAAAAGGGTATTTTTTTTAGTTCCATGACTGCATCATGTGCTACTGAGCAACTGTCATTGGAATGAACGGGGCTTCGTGCCGAATGCTGTATCCACTTTTCTTAATACATCCATGGTATGGAGAGTTATTTCCTCTCACGCAGGCGCAGACAGTACATGGTACTTGACCGTTGGCTGTAGTCTCTGTGGTGTGTTGCAGTGCTAATTTTTGGCAGACAAAGACAAAAGTGACGTGGGCTGACGTGAGGCGACGCCACAGTGGGCCTTCGTTGCCTCCTGGCCGTCGGCTTGGTGTGTCAGGGCCTTTACAGTATGTGTTCAGTTCTCTAGCCCTTCAGTTTTTTAGGTTATGTGTTTTTTTCTTCCATCGCCACTGATACGAGGGGCCAGTATACTCTGTCAGGGAGTAGTCTAGCGCGATGGTCGAATAGTTTTAGAAAACTCCTGGGCATGATATGGATTACACCATGGTCTCTTACCATTCCTCGAATTTGTCTTAGGATTTTGGCTTAGATCCTGACCGAAGTCACCCTTCTTCTTCACCCTTGGATGTTTGTATTCTTCTGGGCTCAAGCCTTCCGTATGATAGAAACGTCCTTAACACGCACACTCGCTCTCTGTGAATGCTCCGGACAAGGACCTGCTCTATTCACACATAGGCTCAATCAGACATTACACAGACTTTGTACAAGAGAGCTGACAGGGTAAAGTCAGTTTAATATCGGGCCCAACAGCTTCTGACATGTGCATTCTCACATACAGTTCCTCTAGCTAATTTCCAGATATGTTCAGGTTTGCAGTGCATGTGTGGAAGGGTCTTTCGATAGAGGAAGAGAAAGAGAGGGTAAAGGAAATGAACGGTCTAGAATCATTGAGGTGAACAGCGTGGCCTCGGGGTTGTACAGTATGAGCATACATTTGCTAAATCATAATAACTAGTACTTCAACATATGTGACATTTGTGAAGATTGATTAACTTGTGGTGTAAGCGTCTTCTTCAAATGCATTTCATTTAATTGTTTTCCTCTGTAGTGGCAATATCAGGGCCATCACGCAGCAGTCTGTGCGCGTCAGTCGGAGGACACATCATTTCTCAGCCAACTCCTGCTGATAATGGCTTTAAACATTTGTTGTCTTGCAACAACAGTTTTGAAACCCAGCTGCTATGGGAAACGCTAAACACCACAAGGGTATTTATTTTCTAAATTGTTTTGTTTATATGTGTGGATTTGAAGACATTGTTCCAGCATTGTGTCACCAGTCAAAGAAATACAGTAGGCAATGATTATTAACTATGAATATATACTGTAAATGTAATCAGGATTCTTTTTATTATTTCCACAATAAGCACATGCCTATCATACCAACCTATTTTATCTACAATTTCATAATTAATTTAATGAGGTAACAATATAATAATGTTGCAAATGTGTGTGTTGTATTTACTGCAGGTCCGTTCTTGGATTGTGCTAAAACAGTCATCTAATTAAAATTGTCATGTTCCTTTCTGTTTTGCCTTTTGGCATTTTCCTTTAAATGTGCTTAAATAGTTTCAACTGCATTATTTTTAGCCCCTCACCCATAATAATCCTGCAGCATGGATTTGCTGGATTACATGGAGTGGACCATGTGGAAATGTTTAATAAGAAATTCATTGGGATTCCTGCACAGTATGTATATGAATGTAACTCGTCTCTCATGCATCTCAAGCTGTGGTGTTGAATTCTTGGAAGGGTTTTTATACATACTTACGTTGCGATCATAAATATTAAAGAATGTTTAAGGGTTATACAAATACAGGGAATACTATAGTTTTCTTCAAAGATCAGGCTTTATAAAACAACTGCAAATTAGAAATACATTTTCAACATTTACATGCATAATTCAACTACTTATGCAGCTTTCAGAACTTAATATATGCTGAGTAATACCTCAGCATCAGTTACTTTGTGCAAACATGGTTCTGCTGAATACCACATTTGTAATATAAAATGTGACTGTAAAAAAGCTTATTCAAATTAAATATAGGAAATATATATAAAGTGGCTGCACTGATACTTGGCCAACAACCATGATTAATTGAGCTATTTCAGCTGTTCATTTATCTAATGAATTAAAGCCCAGAGAGTGGAAGAGGGAAGCAAGAAGTTACAACTGCAAGATGTTTCTGTATCCAGAAAAATGTCTGTGTAGCTTTATACCTTTAAAACATTAAGCAAGAAAATATTTAGCTAATTGAGTTTGAGTCAAACAGTTTATGTAGTATCTCCTGTCTACCAAACACTGCATTAACAAAAGGAGTCACAGCTGAAAGCAATCAACAATTGAAACAAACATAAGATAATATAAGATATAAATTAAGATAGGAAAAAATGGTCACACCATAAAGTGTGATGATGTCAGCCAATACGGCAACCTCACTCTCAGAGAAGGTAGAAAGGGAAAGAGAGGGAAGAGGAAAAACCTGAAGATTTAACATGAATTACTGGCACGTTTATGGGCATGTGTGTGTTTGGAATTGGTTGCTGTCTTAAAGCTGTAGAATATTTAAATGTCAAGAGACATTGGTCTGTATTTTTACAGATGAGGAATAACAAACAAGCTTTGCAGATTCATATTTAAAATCTCTATTAATATTCAACAATGCTGATGCACAAAAGGAATAACCCTTTTAATGTGAAACGTAAGGTTGTGACTCTTGGTGACAACACAGATGAGAGTCTTACCTTGCTTTTTTTGGTTTATGAGAAGTTAATTAGTTTATAGTTTAGTTCATAGGCCAAAATGCCCTGCAAACACAAAATCAGCTCGCTTCCAAATAATGATGATACCATCATTGCACATCTA